>NC_140487.1:37739453-37903769 GCF_964271855.1 Acomys minous
TCCATGTTGGGAAATTTGTGATTTCCACCAAGCACTGGAAAAGTCTGGGGTTGATGAATTGAAATTTCTCATTAGAGTAAAAAGGCAATCAATATTGATTGGTTGGCAGATGGCTTCTCATTTTCACCCTTCGCCTGATCTTTTCAGGCTTGTCACAATCCCAGAAGTCATCAGTGTAATATCCTTTGTGATGCCTCCGTGTTTTGCCTAACTGTAGCTTGGATTTCAGTCTCCCATTCGATGCTATGAATATGTGAGTGCTGGACTCGAAAGAGTGACTTCCTGCTTAAGAGACTCAATGCAGAAGCTGACTGCTCTTCCAGAAGGCCTGGGTTTGATTCCTAGCACCCACATGGTGGCTAACTGCCATTTGTATATTCCAGTTCTATGGGGATCTGACACCCTCTTTCTGGCCTTCGTGGGCACTGCATGCATATGGTGCACAGACATATGAATCTAACAAAAAAACAAGCAAAAAATGTTCAACTGTGTATTCCTCAGTGACACCTCTGTATATTCAACCAAACGCTCTTTCAAACATGTCTTGGACTGAATGGCATAAAGTGTGTCCATATTATGTTGCCTTCCAGCCCCACAAGGAATGAACAGATGCTCTATATGAAGCAAATTTGTTTCTAGTATCTTCTGCCTGTTCCTCTTAGAACTTGTGCCTGGCAGTCATCACTGCACTTACAAGTTTCCTCCAATCAGCATATTCCAAACACGTTCTATGTTGGTTTTATATGACCTCGTATCCACAGAGACTCAGCATCCCTAATAAAGCCACTTTTCTATTTTGTGATCACTTTGGAATGCTGCCTCTTCTCATCTTGTGAAGACTCAGATGCTTTCACATGATGTTGACATCCTGACATCCTGCTCTTAGTGTGCACCTGGTAAAAAGAGCCATTTCAGAGACCTCAGCAAATGTGGGTGGGAGAAATATCAGAATTAAATGTTAATTTGATTATATTTCACACTCTACTTAAATTCCCCTTGCCTTGATGTTAAAAAGCTCTTATAAACCTTTTCACCAACTTCACCCTAAATGTTTTATGATGTCAGTAATTCATACTTTTCAAATCCCACTTTTATGTGTCTACTTTAGACTATATAATTAAAGAGCCATCAAAGGTAAAAATATTTTATTTTATCCATTAGAGACCAAAAATGATGTCTTCATTAAACCAAACTCTCTTCTGTATTTTCTTCTTTGTTTGTTTGTTTGTTTGTTCACTTTACATCCAGATCAAAGCCCCTCTCCCTCTCCTCCTCCTGGTCCTACCCTCCACCCTCCATCTCCTTTCCCCTGTCGCCTTCTCCTCAGAAAAGGGGAGCCCCCACCCCTTACCAACCCACCCTGACATATCAAGTTGCATCAGGACTAAGAGCATCCTCCTCCACTGAGGCAGTACAAGGCATCCCAGCAAGGGGAAAATGGTCCACAAGCAGGCAACAGTGTCCACTCCACTTGCTAGGGGACCCACATGAAGACCAAGCTGCCCATCAGCTACATATGTGTAGAGGATTTAGTTACAATCTGTACCTGCCCTTTGGCTGATGCTTCAGTCTCTGTAAGTCCCCTTGTTAGTTGACTCTGTTGCTATTCTTGTGGAGTTCTTGTCCTCTCCGGGTCCCTCTAGTCTTCCTTCCACTCCTTTCCAAGACTCTCTAAGCTCTGACTAGTGTTTGGCTGTTGATATCAGCATCTTTTTTGATCCACTGATGAGTGGAGCCCCTCAGAGGACAGTCATACCAGGCTCATAGCCGAGTATCATTAATAGTGCCAGGAGTTGGTTTTCCCCCATGGGATGGATCTCAAGTTGGGCCAGTCATTTGTTGGCCATTCCCTCAGTACATGCTCCATCTTTATTCCTGTACATCTTGTAGGCAGAGTAAATTTGGGTGGAAGGTTTTGTGGGTAGATTGGAGTCCCCCTACATGCACTGGAATTCCTGCCAGGCTAGGAGGAGGCCACTTCAGTCTCCATGTCCTCAGCTGGTAGGACTCTTAACCAGAGTCACCCCCATATCTTCCCAGGAGCATCCCCTGTCTCAGGCCTCCAGCTGTTCTCAGAGATCTGCCCCATCGCTTTCCCTTCTCTCTCCCAGCCCTTTCACCTCCCACTCCCATTCTCCCCACCTCAAGAGTGGGGAGCAGGTGTATTTTCAACCTGTATTCAGTGGCAGAAGGTGAGACTTGGAATGAGTTCAGCGCCTCCACCCATGGTCCACGTGCATCTGGAAGGCCTGAAACCTTCAGCCCCTCCCCTCTCCTCACTGTGTAGCACTGAGTTTTCAGCAGCTGGTTCCCAAGCTTTTCATGAGTGTATTAGTGTTGTTTTTTTTTTTAAGGAATCTATGTATTCAAAGAACACCCATAGGAGGCTCAGCCTATAAGAAAAACCCCCTTCAAATAGAGACCAAACCTCCCTTCTCTATTCTCTGTATCAACATTGCACTATCAGGCATAAAACAGTCTCTTTGCCTCCTCCCACCTCAGCACCCTGTAGGAGTTTGCAGGCCACCAAAATGTCCTCCAAGTTAGTCACGTTTTAGACTCCCGCTCTTACAGGCATCCTCCACACCCTGCGATTACAAACCGGTCTGATCCCGTTGATAGATAGTCTTCTAGCTACTAATTTGTCTTAATGTGAAATTTCCAAGTGACTAATTCCGTTCCCTTCAAAATATGTGCCATTTCAATTTTGAAAGAACAAAATTTCCACATCAGAAAGTGTGGTGGGACTGTGAAATATTTTCTTCTCTAGCATTTTAATTTGTTTCTTGGGGGTTTTTTTTTTCCCTATTATTGTGTTTTTGAAACAACTTGCAACTGAAATTCTAAGTTCACTCATGGTCAGTCTCTTGGAAATGTGGCTTTGGCTTCAAAGAGAGATGTGGATTTAGGTTAGACAAATCACCAAGTCTTTTTTTTTTTTTTTTTTTTAGCTTAAAATAATTAGTAATCTGTTTGGAAAGAATCTGAATGTTATATGTTCATAGCCTTAATTAGGTGTGTTTGTCAGTTTTGTGCTACTGTGACTAAACACCTTAGTCAGTCAGTTTGGAGGGAGGGAACTTGGTAGGACTTGGGTAGGGAAGGATACAGAGGTGAGGAGCAGGAGTGGGTGGGGGGAAGACTGGGAAATCAGGGGCCTAAACGAGGGAGAGCCAATCGCCTCTTACTATGGCGATTTTCTTTCCTCAGTGGCCTTTGCTGCTTAGACAGCGGTTCTGAGGAGGCATTCCCTTCCCCTTCCTGTCTCTACACCATCCTTTGTGCTTCCCACAGGGCTTTGCCTAGCTAGAGCATGCCTCGTGTTCCTCTTCCTCATAAGTTTCCCGTCTATGTTTTCTCTTTTGTCTTCAAAAATGAAAAGGCTTGAATTCGTTGTGTCAGTGAAGATGCCATCCATCCTCAAGAGAGCACAGGTTGGAGCAGTCTGCGAGAAGAATGCTTGGCATGGGGCGGGGAGTAAAAGGTTATCATGTGGAAACTATTTACTGCTAGATCAGATGTCATGATTGTGACCAAGCAGAACAAGAGAATGTGGTGACTATTTTTAAAAAGGGCAAAATGAAGAAATTATGGAAGTTCACGATAGTTTCAGTGTCCTACCCAGTGAGCATAATTGTATCTGTCACTCACGATTGTCAACTTACAGATCTATCCAAGAGGGATGGCTCACTTGTCTGTGCAGAAGGCCACTAATCCAGCTTTAACATAACAGACAACATTTCATCAGGCCATTAGCACACTTGTGCTAAGTCCTGCTAAGGACCAGGAACAGATGTAGAAATGGGCTGTGCTAGCAAATAAACAAATCTACCTTAAATATTAATGAATCAAACTACTACACCAACCAAAGACAATACATGCAGTAAACATTGAATCCCTACTCAGATCTAGCCAATGGACAGAACGTTCTCCATAGTTGTGTGGAGAGCGGGGACTGACCTGACATGAACTCTAGTGCCCAATATCTGACCACTTCCCTTGGGTGGGGAGGCCTGGTGGAAACTCAGAGAAAGAATAGACAGGCTACCAAGATGAGACTTGATAGACTGTGACCATATAGTGGGGGAGGAGGTCCCCTTCTGTCACAGACCTAGAGGAGGGGAATAAGGTGAAAAAGGGAAGGAGGGAGGAATGGGAGGAGACAAGTAAGGGGATAACAATTTATATATAATCTGAATAAATTAATAAAAAATATTAATGAATCATTACACTTTAGAGAATTATAATAGAGTAAAATATACTTTGCAGATTATTATACAGAAATTATGTCTATAACCTATTCATAGTCTTTTTAGATGTTTAAGATTTGTGTGTTTTATGTATATGGATGTGTTTGTGTGTTAGGTTTTGTGTAGCATGTGAACACAGTAGCCCATGGAGGCCAGAGAGGACACTGGGTTCCTCGGAGCTGGAGTTATAGGCAGTTGTGAGCTGCCATGTGGGTGCTGGGAGCTGACTGTGGGTTCTCCACAAGAGCGTAAACACTCCTCAGCGCTGAGTCATCGCTCCAGCACCCTCTTTACTTTGCTGATGTGGAAGTTTTGGCAAATGATGACTCTGCAGAAGACTGCCTGCTGTAAGCACGGCTCAGGGTGCCCAGCGCTAGTGGGGATTTTAAGGAGCACACAAGGGGAGCTTGGGAGGTTTCCTAAGGAAGAAAAGCAAAACAAAAAGTGCTGGAAGAATTTGAGAGTGACCAGCACACAGTTTCAAGTCCCTGTGGTTTCTTGGCAAGTAGACATGCACCTAAGTACTCTGAAATAGTATATAAAAAGCAATCTTTTTGACATTGTAAATCTTATTTTACTTATGAGACTAAGTGGGTTTTTTTTTCTTGTTTTACAAAACTCTTAAGGTTTTGCTACCAGCAATGTTCTTCACATGTTGTTGTTTTAAAGCAAGAAAAAGGCATGACTGGAGTTAAAGAAAACTGGCAGTGAGAAGCCTGACAGAAAATATGGCATTCCACACATGATGGAAGAGGGAGGAATGATACCTGGGCGTTGTGACCATAAGATGACCTTTGAGGGTTTCACAAGAAAAGAGTCACAGCTTTTGGTGTGAAAGTGACTTCATAAATGCCCACTACTTTAATACATCAATCATGCCTTTGCCTCAAAAAACGGAAATGCAGCACACATAGCATACAGCAGAAGACCTCTCTTTACCAGAGCTTAATGCTGGCTCCAGTGGTGCACACCTGAATCTCAGCTACTGGGGAAGAATGAAACAGGAGGACCACACTCAAGGGCAGCCTGGGCAATGCAGCAAGAGTCTATCTCCACAGTAAAATAGAAAAGTAAAGTGCTAGGACTATAGTTCAGCAATAGAGCCTAGCAGACACAACACTGTCCATTCAATCCCAATAAATAAATAGATGATGATAGATAGATAGATAGATAGATAGATAGATAGATAGATAGATAAAAGAGCTTGGAAATACTTTTCAAGTTAACAATTATTTACATTTGAAAATTGGGAGGAACCTTAAGGGGAACCACTTTTTTCAGACTAGCAAACCAGAAAACTGAGCCCTGAGAGATTACATCTGCCACAGATTGAGGGTTTGCAAAGTCTAGTTACTCCAGAAAAAAATGACTGTCAAAAAGAAATTTGAATATTATTTTAAAATATATGATAGAAATTGGCTATGGGTAGCTTAATTATTTTAACCATAAATTTTACTGCAAGTGTTATGTGCAAGTTTTATACATTGTTAACAAAGAAGCTCAGTTTTAATGTGTGAAAAGTGAGTGACAAAACAGCTGATGCTGCCCTAAGAGCTTGAAGAAAATAGAGGCGGGATGCCCAGGGAGTCTGCACAATGGACTTCTTTCTTTATCCTTCAAGCATGAAGAGGGAGCTTGCCTCTCTCCTCTCCTTGGCAAAATGGTGGTTTGTTTGTTTGTGATGAGGCCTGACTATGTAGTTCCGGCTGGGTTGTTCCTCACTATGGAGACCAAGCTGGCCTCAAACCTGCAGTGATGCTCCAGCCTCTGCCTCTCACGTGTATGGTTACTGAAATGAGCCACCACCCTATACCCCTGCTGATTTCTTGAAAGTCTTTCGTGTTCATGTATTCAGAACTTCTGTGTAGAAGGACCTTAGGGAAGTGATCATTTTGGGATGAGCAGTTGGGAAATCTGTCTTACAGCTAAGGTTGCAAACGCTGTCTGCATTCACTCTGCTCATCTTAGTGGTTTTGGAGAGAGAAACGGTGGTGATTACAGGTAGGTCCTTATTACCTCTGCCAGGTACTGGGGGTGAGGGGTGATCAGTAACAGATAGACTAGCCCAGCTCAGCACCACAGCAGACATGGGTCTTCCTACTTAGTCTTTATCTCACTGGAGAGCGTTTCTTGTTGCCATGGCCTACACTGTTTCATAAATGATGTCATGCCAGTGCCTTCAGTTAGCAGTCTTATGCCTCCACATCTCAGCTTTGGGCTTTAAAAAAGAAAGGGATCAGTTCCAAAATCTCTAAAGCCATCAGTCATGTCTGCCATGGCTCCCCAGAGATCTTTCCAAACCCATTAAACTTCCTGCCAGTCCCACGTGGGGTCCTTGTCCACAAAGAATTTTCCCCCAGAGGTTCTGTTCTTAGCCTTCCTTGGGCCTTCCAATGAATCTCATTATTGTAAAATACTTTAAAACCCAGAGAGCTCAGTAGCCTCACCTTCTCTACACTGCACGAAAAGCATCACTCTTCCTTTAATCTATATACTGGATGAAATTTACTGAATATCAATATAAAATAGGCACTGCGTTTCTAAGGATATTAAAAACTCTCCATTCTTTCCCTTGAGAAAGAGGCATATGGGGGACTGAAGAGATGGTTCAGCAGTTAAGAGAATGCACTACTCTTGCAGAGGACCCAGGTTTGGTTCCCAGCACCCACAGCGACATGAATCTCCAAATTCAGGCTATATGACACCCTCTCCTGCCTTCCATAGGCACTGCACACACAAACCCAAACCCACATTCAGACATACATGCTCACGTAATCAAAAGTAATAAAGATATAATATGAGAGAGTGGGGCGGGAGGGAAGGAGGGAGAGCGTTGGAAGGATGGGTCAGTTGATACAGTGTTTCGCACTCAAGCATGAGAAACCGAGTTTGGATTCCCAACACCTTTATAAAAGCTAGGCTCAGCAGTGTGCCTCTGTGACATTGGCACTAGGCAGGTAGAGGACACACAGGAGGAGCCCCAGAGCTTACTGACCAAGAAGTCTAGTTAATTTAGTGGGCTTCTGATTCACTGAAAGACCCTGTCCCAAATATGTGTTTGTTCATATTATATGAAATAATCTAAAAAGGGAGATACTTACTAAGCAGGAAAGTGTGATGCTAGCATTAACAGACAACAAAGACACTATGCTCCAGGAAAAACACAATACTTGTTTAGGGGTGTTAAGAAAAATAGGCAGGAACATGACTGAATCTCAAGAAAAATTTCCTGGGAGAAGTCAATCATAATAAGTTGTGAAGCAAGTAGGCGGGAAACAAATTTTAGAGAAAAATACCAAGGTAGAAGGAAAAAAATGTAAACAAAGGCTTAGATGCAAGAGCCGGGCAGAGGCATATGGGAATTGTGAAATGGCTCCACGTTTGGGAGCACGCAGTGTTCGGAGGAACGGGAGGTCACCAGTGGGGAGTTAGAGGGAGCGGTGCACCAGACTGTGCTCTATGCGAAGCATGGTCCCTAATGCATGGGGAATGTGTTGTTATTTGCAAAGCCGGCAGTTGGGAGATAACTGAGGAGGCTGTGGATGCCATCAAAAGATAAATAACTGAAAAGGTTACACAAGGCTTCACTAGACCAGGGAGAAAGATATTTGAGAGCTACATAAAACTGAAGAAAAACTCTGTGATTAGCTGCCCTTGGGGCATAGGAAGAGGAGCTGGAGCCGGCCTAACACTCGGCATCTCGCGTGAAGACTGGGTGGATAGGGACAGCTTCTGGCTAGAGGAGGCATTGAAGGAGCTTTACAAGAAGGGTGATGGATTTGGGTCTGGAAGCAAGGGACATTCAAACACATAAGTGCAGCACACAACTAGAAATTCAGACGAGTTGAGCAATACTTGAAAATACTCGAGTAAGATTACCAGAAGGATTTCAAAGACTGAAAGTAAAGTGAGAGCAATGCCTGGGGAACTACCCATATTTGAAGAACAAATAAAAATAGATCGAGGGAGTGGAGAGAAACAGGAGGAAGAGGAAAGAAGCAGAGAGGGAGAGAGGGAGAGAGGGGGAGAAAGCTAAGAAGAGAGGGAAGGAGGGAGGGGAAAAGAGAAAAGGAGAGGTTACCCAGGTGTGGTGAGTTTTAATCCCAGCACACTAAAGGCAGAGGCAGGAAGATCATTGCAAACTTGTGGCCAGACTGGGCTAAACGCTGGATTCCAGACCAAGCAGAGCTATAAGGCAAAACTCTATTTCATAGAACAAACAAACAAATAAGAAAGTTGAAAAGAGAATAGGAGAAGCCAAGAGACCGTGCAGTAAGAAAGGCAAGGACAGAAGGCAGCTTGGGGACTGAAAGCATCATTACCAGTTCTAAGTCGTATGAGGATGTTCAGTGTTTTGAAGGACAGATGAGCATTCCTTAGGTTGTGTCAGCCAACGTCAAGGCATTGTTGATAGAACCGGGAAGAGTACAAGTAAACCCCAAGTTGCAGTGGGCGGAGTCTGCATGCCTAGGTCATTGGAAGAAGTAGGCATGGATTTGGAAGACTGGTTGTGTAAAAAGGGAAAAGATGAGTGATAATTAGAGGGAAAGGAATCAAAAGGATAGTGATGGGTTAAAATAGAGAGGTGGTTAGGGTGGGCAGAGCAAACATGGTTCTAGGCGTGACAAGGGCACAGAGAACTGGGTGTGATGCGCAAAATCCCTTGAAAGTAGAGTAGCCATATGAATATTGGCTAGGTATGGGGAAATTCGGAAAGAAAGTTAGAAGACAGAAAACAATTAAGTTGCTGAGATTGCATCGCATGCCCCCCGTGTGAAGTGAATCCGAGATTCCAATTGAGGGGATAGAATAAAGGAAATGCCTGGAGATCCTGGAGGTTGTGAAGAAAGGCACTGACTGGGAGAAACTTCTCTGGGGACTTCTAGTCACTTGTGGTCTTACAGCCAGATGAGTAACTAAAAGGCCAGAGCAGCTGCCCTGGTTTCCAAGCCATCCTGGGAGGTGGGGTCAATGAGCAGCTGTGGTGACAGAGAGTACCAAGGTTAATTTGGTTGAAACTGACAGTGAGAAAGTTTGAGTTATTTTTGTGTTGATGTTTTCAAAGACCTCTCCCAGCTACCAGTGACAAGAGCGTCGGCAAGGGACCAACGGCTCAACACTTAGCCTCTTGCTCTCTTCATTCTGACCTCTTCTTCTCTTTCTCGTCTTCTCCTGAGTCTCTCATTTCTGGATCTAAATTTGGTCTGTGATTCTGAACTCCCTGTGATGAAAAAATAAGAAGAGCTTAAGCCTCTTTTGTTCTCCTGCCAACTGTATTTTAAGTGATGTCAAAGGAAGTACTTGAGCTCTAAGCATGAAGGGCGACTCCGGGGTCTGCCTCTGGGCAGCTGTTGCCTTGGGCAGCACCCCCGGACTTCACTCCTGGAGGGACTCATCAGAGACGGAGGAGGAAGACACTTTCAACTTAACCGCATCAGATCTCCTCATGGAAAAAGTTAAGAGTGCATGGATTGAATGTTTCTTCTTCTTTATTTTTCCCCCTTGAGATTGTTTTAAAAATATATGCACACAGTCCTGCTGATTCTGCACTGTGGCCCTCAGCCAGGATCAAGGTTTCTTTAAGCCAGCATTGGCATTTTTTAATTTTTTTGGCTACGTTGACTCAACTCAAGGTTCTTCATTATTAAAAAAATCTTTGAAAATAAAAGAACAGAAGTGCCGTCATAGTCCTGAGGAAGGAGGTCATTTTTGGAGCACTTGGTCTGGAAAGCCATAGATTTAGATTATATTCTCTTTAGTTTGCCAACTTCTCCTTGAAACACCAATTTTATTTATTCTCTGGAATTTTCATAATATATAAATTGTATCATGATCATATACATCCACCTCTAAGTTCCTCCAGGACTCCTTAAAAACTCATGTTCCCCTTTGATATTTATTTCCTGAATCCAATTAGTCCTTCCTGTGTGTGTATGGGCATTGGGTCACCCAGTGGGACATGAAGAACCTTCCAGTGCCAGGCTCCTAAAGTGGTCACTATCCCTCCCAAGCTGCCATCAACTACACACAGCTCCTGAGCAGGACCTTGGGGGCCCCCTCCCCTAGCATTCTAAAATTGTTAACTGTCTTATCCTGTGCATGTCTAATGTAGGTAACCACAGCTACTGTAGGTACGAGTGTGCTACAGCTGTGTTGTGTCCAGAGGGCAGTATTTCTCAGCACTCTTCCCTGCCCTCTAGCTCTACTCTTTCTGCCCCATCTTACATGATATCTCATGAGCCGAGGGTGAGTGGATTTGACATAGATTCCCATCTGCAGCCACACACTCACAGTCACTTGTTCTCAGCAGGTTGACCAGGTTGGCCGGTAGTGTGTCTCTTTGTTAACCACTACCCACTGCAGTAAGAGGTGTCTCTGACCGAGGTGGGGATCAGCACAAATCTATGTGTATAAACATAAATATTTAGAAGGCAGTTTGACAACAAGACCATTCAGAAAAACAGCATCAGTAGGTTCTCCCATGGGGCCTATTAATTCCCTAGTCACAGTTTCTGGCCATGTTTACAGTATGCTTAAGAGAACAGTTGGTTGCTCCCGTAAACAGCTCTACCACTATTGTGCCAGTGGGCACATCATGCATGGCAAGTAAGTACTATGGCATTCAGGGTCCAATGTGAATAACACCACCAATGTCCGCTCCCCCTAGTAGTTTGTATAACACCTTCTAGCACTATAAAAGCTAGCCAGAAGGAAGAGTTTTCTAGTCACCTAAAGACTAATTTCTCTGTGTTTAGTTATTCCTACAACCAAAATGTGTGCTGTCTTCAGCAATGGGGTCTTACCATCTAATCATGGTGGAGAGCCAAGAGCAATAGCAACAGTTCAGCAAATCTTTAGCTTCTGTCATTCAAAAAAAACTTATGGGCACCTAGCACGGGCCTTGGCTATGTGCTTGGTGCCAGCCATTCACAGAGGATGCACACGCAGAGTATGTCGCCATCACCACAGCACCTTGGGGTGATCTCTGTCATCAGAGGTTCCTTTTGCCTGAGTCAGACTAAGGTGGCAAAGGAAGATGGTGGCAGTCCCACTATCAGATTTCTGTTTTGGGGATCTCATTCATGCTTGGGGATTGAACCAGTTCAGAGCCAAGAGTCATAAGCACTTGACTAATATTAGCAAGGAGCAATTAGTATCTCCTTCAGCCCAGAAATAGCAATGAAAATAAAGGTAACAGCTCAAGATTTCTTGGCACGTAGTGAAAGAGCTGCTTATACAAATTGGGTTTTCTCAGTTTGTTTCAGATGACAAAATACCCACAGAGCCTGCAGAGTATTTTTTTATTTTTAACACACCACTGGTGGAAGCCCTGAGGTTAGCCCTATAAATCTCCAGGTGCCTCAGTTTCCCTAATATGTAGCTATGAAGAAATATGAAGCAACACTGCAATTCCCACTCTGTGTCCCAGCCATCTCCTCTGGAGCGGGCCGCCTATGCGCCTCACACACTCCGCATCTCCTTTCACAGCTCAGTCACCTTGTGCTAATCACTTCCTACCACTTTTCCTTGAAGTCATGCCAAGCTGTTTTGCCATAACCTCATTTTTGACATTGAAAGCTTTATCTTCTACTTAGAGTTATCTTGATGTGAGAGGAAAATAATCATTTCCTTCTACCGTGTCCTTTACCCTTTGCGTCTACAGAGACTGTGACTTGGGTCCACTGTATTTCACTATAATGTTGCATGTAATTGGGTTTCTAGCAAGGTTCTCAACTGTCTTAACCTTTTCAATGGTTTTCCCTCTATCTGGTAATTGCAAATTGAATTATCTAGTACCCCTGCCCCAGAAGCCAGTATTGCCTGCTGTGTTACTAAGCTCCTGTTGAAAGACAAACTATAAAAAAAAAAATTAATTAAGGGTTTTTATACCACTTTGGCTATGCCAGAAACTTTTCTTATTACATTTCTGAGTGATATTTTTTATTAGTGAAAATCTACTCTGAATAGATTATGACCTGTAATGGACAATTTAGGCTAGTGTGAGGGGAGGGCAATTTTCCACATGAGTGTCCTTATGAGGTTTTTAGAAGAGTTAACAGAGGGCTGGCAAGCCAGGGAAACAACACCCCTTACCTGCAAATGGCTGAGGAGCCCCTAGCAGGGAGATACAGTAGCCAGATGTGTGATTATGTAAGGACACTGATTAAATTATGTGCTTCCATTTTAAACCAAGTCCTTGTCATGAAACCATATTTGATGAGATTTGGGGTGTACTGCCCCCAAACACAACACCTTCACACACTGAATATGTTAAGCTGAGAGGAGTAGAGAAATGAGCCCAAGAAGGACTCTCTGGCCTTCCCTGAAGCAGATGCTCCAATGAGCATCCTCATTCTGAGGACCAAGGGGCAGTCTAACCTGAGTGAGAGGACTCTGAACAAACAGGCATCACCAAGTCTCCCCCAAAGCAGAAGCCTTAGCTCACACACTCCTCCTGTACTGTAGTTTTCCACTGGTTTCCCAAGGACTTTGTTTCCTCACTGGGTTAGTTGGCTCTCTATTATTGTAGTGCATGCCAAAGAGAATCAGCTGAAGAGGAAAAGATTTGGCTCCTAGACTCAACAGTTTTAATTTATGAGGTTTTTTTGGGTCATGTTTCTTCAGGACTGTGGCTACATACATCATAGTGAGAGATCCAGGAAACAGAGTGAAGGTTGGAGACCACGGTTCCAATAGTTCTTTCAAGGATATGTGACTAATGGCCAAAGGTCCTTTCACTAGCCCCTTCTCCTAAATATCCCACCATCTTTATGGGCTACAGACCAAGCCTTCAATATGTGGGCCTTTGTAGACATCTAAGATCCAACTCTAATATTTATTAAGGCTCCTGTGTCACATAAAATTTACACGAACTATATTTGTGTATTATCTTATTTTGGACATCCAATCAAGCAAGCAGGAAATATAGACGCAAATGGTCTTATGCTACACATTTACTCACCTAAAATCATTACTGTTGGCTTTTTATTTGAAGAACCTATTTTTGTTACAAGTCTGACTTCGTATCAAAGATAGAATATTTTGTGTGAAGCTTCCTCTTAAAAGAGACTTTCAGACGATCTGAGGGATGGTGTTTTGAAGTCCCTTTGAGGGTAGACGGAGGCTCAGTTTTGGCTCTCTTTATGATTTCCTGTGTAAAAGATCATCTCTATTTTAAAGATCCACACTAAAACTGCAGGATACCATAGCACTCACCTGGTTCCAATCTCCCTTTAGAGGAAAGGAGCCTGGGCTATAGCATCTCTCACCCTAGCAAGGCTGGACCAGAAAGAACATAGTGCTGAACTCTACAGTGTGTTGGTTTGTCTTACAAAACATCATCTATGTGGCAGGACATGAGGAATACAGAATTCGCTGCCTGAACCAAGTAGGGTATTCTATGTAGTCTCTACCTGAAATAGAACTGCCTGGCATTTACAATTCTACTTCATAATAACTTTAGAAAGAGCTGTTGAAATTCACTCAGCAAATGCTCACCAAATGCATTCTCTGCACCAAGCACTGTTTTGGATACCTTGTTTACTCTCATTAACTAATAATAAAACATATTTTGGATTTTAATGACTAGCTTAACTCAGCATCATATTAGAAGGCCCTAAAAGTCTACAAGAAACTCTTCTTCGGTGTATTTTTCATTTAAGCTACTTAGATACTAATTATAATATCTATAATTATTGTAAGGCTTAGCAGGACAGGCATCATAGAAGAAAGCTTTTACCATGAATTGTCCAATAATCACCAGTCTGTGAAAGTGAGGCTCCCATGGCTAGAGGACCAGCACCAAGCTAGATATATCTACATTTGGGAGTAGAATGAGAAAATTTAACTCAAGCAGTATCTAAGTAGAAGTATGATTATCCGGTTTGTTTTTATTTACATGTATATATATGTCATATGTGTGTGTAGAAGCATGTATGTCTGTGCCCCCTGAACAGATTATTTCCTATGAAGGGCTTAAACCTGTAAGGCCTCCCTGAGAATTGGCTCAGGGAAGTAGAAATTGTAAGTAGAAACTGAAGGAGAATTGTAAATGCCAGGCAGTTCTATTTCAGGTTCAGAACTACATAGACTACCCTACTTGGTTCAGGCAGCTAATTCTGTATTCCTGATGTCCTGCCACATAGATGATCTTAACTCTTAGTTCTTTCAAAGGACTGGGGTTCAATTCCTCGCATTCATATGGTGGCTTACAAACACCTGTAACTCCAGTTCCAGGAGATCCAACGCCTTGTTCTGGCCTGCTCTCGCACTGCATGCATGAATACATGATGCCCACTGGCCAAGGCTCCTGATGCATTCTGGCTTTAATCAATGCTTAAAGTGGCCCCACAGTCATACAGGCTCCTTTGCTCCTCAACCATAGAAGACTGAGAAAAATATATCTGAATCTGTTTCTCTGTGGAGGAAAACAATAAATTCTACATGGAAAGGTAGTTAGCCCATCATTTTTTGTTGTGGCATATATAGACTATCAGGGAAATTGTGTCACTGATAAAGAAATGTGATAGAGGATGTTCTTTAAGATAATTTTTCCAAGTTACTCACATAGGTTTTTTTTTCTTTAATGTGTCAAGAAAAAGTTATGGGCCACTAGCATTTCCAAGAAAGAGGTTTGGAGACCTGTGATGTGCCTTTTATAATTCATAGTTATAGATTCATTCTGAAAGGCTTCCCACAGCAGGGGTGACTCCCAGCATGCCTTCCTTTACCCACTGAGCTGCCTTTGACAGTTGGAATTTGTGTCACATTTCAGCCGCTTCCTGAGGATTTGAACACTGGAGTTTCCTATTCAGGAAGGACAGGCCTACTCCTGTCCTTTTGCTGCCATACTCATACTTAATGCTCTTTAGCCACAGGTAACCACCCCCCCCACACCAGGCTCCAAGCAAACATTCTGAGGGTTCAATGAAGCCTCTGAAAACTATGTGTTGACCGTGAAAGTGTCCTAATGATATTTGACTGTATCGTGCCATCTCACGACATACCCAGCATTCTGGTCTTCTGTTATACTCCTAACCTAGCTTTGACTTTCCTGGTATCTGCTGCTCACATGAGCAGCTACCCACTGTGTGATGGCTGTTGTTTGCCACTAACCACCCACCTCAACTGCCAGGGACCACTCTGGACTTCATCTTTCTCACTGTGTGTTCTAGGCTAAAAAGACTTAGCTTTGCTATGTGGGCACATCATCAGGTAAAGTCGGAGAGAACCGTGTCACAACTCCATTGTATCAAGAATATCAGTCTAATGCTACACTTGGCTACTTCTAAGAGTATTTTTGTGGAGTCTACTAATTTGACTTTAAGGTCTTGTCCTCCAATTTTCTGAGGCATGCTCATTTTCTTACTAAGTGTTTGAGGATACTAAATCATGCATTTTGGAAGCATGTGAGAGATCTAGTAGACTGAACTACAACCACCTGACCCTCAGCTTGCAGTTAACAGCATATTGCTTGGCTGTGTCCCATTTTCTAAAGACCATAATAAATTAGCTAATGGACCAACGTTAGCCGTTATCACTACATCACTGGGCTTCACACATAGTGATATCTGCATTTTACATGCATCTAAATCTGTTGATGTCAACTACATAAGCAGAATTAGAATTCTAAAGAGAGAGCTGCATGGTATTCTTACTTTCTATTCAGTGAATGCTTCCTGATTCCCTCCCCCGTACAGGGAGCTCTATGAGCCTTAACACATCATGAGCTAAAGCCGAGTTCCTACACTGACCGAGGAGTAGACGTGGTGCAGGAGCTTGCTCCCATGAGCCTTGGAGGTTGAGAGTTAAGCCTTCTTACTATTAATAGCTGATTGCAAAATTTACATACTCAAAAGCCAACTCCATAATAAGGCATCAGATCGCCAACTATTGATGGTAGGTTTCTGCGATATAAATATAAGACCTTCCAATGCTCAGCACTAAATTGAAAAGGCGAGGTGGACAACAACGCTCTGGCAAGGAACTTGACGGAAATTACAGAAGTTAAAATGCTAAGTCTTAGCCATTCTAATGGGTGTAAGATGGAATCTCAGAGTCATTTTGATTTGCATTTCTCTGATGACTAAAGATGTTGAGCATTTCTTTAAGTGTTTCTCAGCCACTCGATATTCCTCTGTTGAGAATTCTCTGTTTAGTTCTGAGCCTCATTTCTCAATTGGGTTATTTGGTTTGGTGGTATTTAATTTCTGGAGTTCCCTATATATTTTGGATATTAGACCTTTGTCAGATGTAGGGTTGGTGAAGATCTTTTCCCAGTCTGTAGGCTGTCACTTTGTTCTGTTGACAGTGTCTCCTGCCTTACAGAAGCTTCTCAGCCTCATGCGATCCCATTTATTAATTGTTGACCTTGGGCTTGGGCTGTTGGTGTTCTGTTCAGGAAGTTGTCTCCTGTGCCAATGTGTCCCAGGCTCTTCCCCACTTTTTCTTCTAACCGATTTAGTGTCTCTGGTTTTATGTTACGGTCTTTAATCTACTTGGACTTGAGTTTTGTGCATGGAGACAAATAAGGGTCCAATTGCATTTTTCTACATATATATATATGTATAATTTTATATATATATATATATATATATATATATATATATATATATATATATATAATTTGTCTTATTACATTGGTGTTTTGCTTACATGTGTGTCTGTGAGAAGGTGTCAGACCCTATGGAACTGGAGTTACAGGCAGTTGTGAGCCACCATGTGGTTGCTGGGGATTGAACTCAGGACTTCTGGAAGAGCAGCTGGTGTTCTTAACTGTTGAGCCATCTCTCCAGCCCCAGAATATATTTTTAAAATTTTCTTAGCAACCAATCAATAAAATAGACAAAATGCTTTAACAAAAATTTCATAGGAGATAGTATGTGTTATGGGCAATAGATAAATGAAAAGCATTCAGTGTTACTATCTTTGGGGATTTAGGGGGAAGCACCATTTGTTGAATATGCTATCCTTTTTCCATTGAATAGATTTGGTTTCTTTGTCAAAAATCAAGTGACCATATGTGTGTGAGTTCATTTCTGGGTCTTCAATTTGATTCCATTGATCGACTAGCCTATTGCTGTGCCAGTACCATGCTGTTTTAATTATTGTTGCTCTATAGTACATCTTGAGCTCACTTATGGACCTCCCCTTGGTGGGGAGGCCTGGTGGCACTCAAAGAAAGAATAAGCAGGATACCCAGATGAGACTTGATAGCCTATGACCATATAGTGTCCCATATCTGTGCCATAGAGAACAGGAGCCTTTGTATGATGTAGGCTTGGAAAGGATGTATTGTTCTACAATTATTTATTGATAATTCTTCTTATCTCAGAGTCATTATATTTTCCAAAAAGACAAATATTTAGTGAGTTCTGGAAATATGCAGGCTCTACAGAATTGAAACATTATTAAACCAAGACTATATGTGAATGTAGCAGAGAGCTCCGCTGGCAAGTCTGGGGAAAATAATTTAGAATGAGCATTTGAAAAGCCCAACAAATTTACTTAAAATCTTGCAGGGAAATAATAAGCATTTTAAAATCTGATCTCCAAGGATTACATTTATCTGTTAGATCTTGTTGCTGCAAAATAATTAATGCATAAAAATTCTTTAAACTGGTGAAGTCTGCATCTACCAGCCTCTTGCAAATTAATCAAATCACCTTAAAGTCGCTGCCATTGGTGAGAAGAATTAAATACACTCAAAGCTTCTGTTGTCATAATCACAGATGAAGAGGGCAGGTCAGTTGGGAATGAAATGAAAAGTAAATAGAATAAGGGTCTGAACTAGGATATCCATGTGCACAAATTGTAGCGAAAGTGAGCCGTGAAAATAGAATTCTTTTGCGTCCATTTAGAAGGAAGCCGTAATAGAAAGTCTGTAGAAATTAGAGCTTAGGGAAAACTTAAGGATCAGGCAATTCTGGTAGAATAAGGGAGAAGAGAGATGGATGGTTTGGAGCGTGAGTGAAAAAAAATAGAACATTATGTATTCTTGCACCTGTTTCTCTGATATGTGGGTGTAAAGCAGCCATTATGACCCATATGCTATTCTTTCACTCATACAAGTTTCTTCCCCTCGATATGCAAGCCTTTCATTTCTTCTCCCATGATTTTAAATGAAGAGATAATACAGTCTATTGGTTATGTTTCTTCTTCAAAAAGGAGGGACTATACAGGGCATTAAAAACAAAATAGAAAGGTGAGCTGTAAGTAAAGTGTTTCTTCTGTTATCTATCATATGACTCAGTTCTCCTTTCCTAAGTTAGAAAGGTTTGGTGGTTTTCTTTTAATGGAGTTACTTTAAATGTTTTTTAATGATTTCCAGTGAATGAAAGCATCATTCATACATTGCCCAGTATTGGCTGCATTTTCATAAAAGACAGCTACACCAGGCAGTCTAGTACCTTTGAAAAGTAAAACTCATTGGCTCAGTAAAAAGATGTGTGTCTTCTCTGTGAAATACTAACAAAGGATTACAAAACCTTTTCTAACCAATCATAGTAAAACAATTCTTAGGTGTCTCATGGTTAACTATTGATAATAAAAAGCAAAGACAGTTCTAGGCACATGAACCATTCCAAAGATCCTTCAAAACCATACCTGTTGAAAAATTGTGTCCCATTATTTTTCACCTGAGTAACTTAAACTAAAAATGTTCCATGTGTGAATGTGAAATAAGGAGATGAACAAATTATCCCTTTTTGATGTCATGAGATAGTCAAGAGGTGAACAGTTTGAATCTCTATTGGCTTATTTGGAGTGTGTGTGTGTGTGTGTGTGTGTGTGTGTGTGTGTGTGTGTGTGTGTGTCTGTGTCTGTGTGTCTGTGTGTGTGTCTGTGTGTGTGTTTGTTTAGCACGTTATAGGCATTAAGTTTGGGACTTGCCACTCAGATATAAATGTAAAAATATGGCCCCTGAAACTATCAGTGAGGTCCAATTTTTAGTAATTTCACATTTGTATATAATGTATTCTGGCTACATTTTGATAGTTGCTAGGAAGGTGTGTTGGGAGGGTGGACAGAAAGGACCCCTAGTGGTCTCCTATTGCATCAGCCCATCACACAGCAGCTAAAACATTAAAAGGTGACTGCTTTCCACAAGGGTCAGACACAAATTTGTGGACAGTTCTGTACATCACTCTGTCACTCAAGGATCCAAAACTTTCAGCTGCTGGCAATGGATTGTTTGATTAACATGTTGTACTGGTTACGTTTGTGTCAACTTGGAACAAGCTAGATTCATCTGAGAGGAGGGGACCTCAATTGAGAAGAAGCCTCCATAAAATCTGGCTGAAAGGGATTTTCTTAATTAGTGATTGATGGGGGAGGGACCAGCCCACTGTGATTGATGGCATCCCTAGAATTATGGTCTTGGATTCTATAAGAAAGTAGGCTGAGCAAGCCATGAGGAGCAAGCCAGTGAGCAGCACCCCTCTATGGCCTCTGTATCAGCACCAGCCTCCACATGCCTGCCCTGTTTGAGTCCCTGTCCTGACTTGCTTTGATAATGGACAGTGATATGGACGTGTAAGCCAAGTAAACCCTTTTTTCCCCAACTTGCTTTTTGGTCATGATGTTTCATCACAGCAATAGAGCCCTAACTAGGACACATGTTAGTTGTTTTGGTACCAAAATATCCCTCTCAATCATATCTCAGAGCACAGATATTACACAGCTAGATTTTAGAAAAAATAAAACTCATAAGGTATACTGTGAAAGAAAGAGAATGACTTAACCCAAAAGACATCTCTTTTTTTTCATGTTTTGCTGCTGCAAGCCTTATTCTGTAGAGTATCAAACTATTTCTGGAAGGCTTTGGTTTTCTGACAAACATTCCATAATTGGCTTTTGGTTTCCTGCGCACTACAATGTCTCTGGGCCACTGATTACGACCTCTGAATGTTGTCTGCATTACATGTAACTAAAGTCTCCCTCGTAGGGTCTCAGTTTTAGACAGATACCTTCAGGATCTCTAGCCTACTCCCTGAAGTTGAATTGTTCTGCCAGCATTGGCTCCTACCAGTGAGAAGCGATTCTCAAAAGGCTTCCTGCTGCCCTCCGTAATGAGAGGAAATTTCTCTTTGAAAATGCCATTGAGCTCAGTGCAGAATTTCCAGCAACAAAAATGCTGTCATCATAACCTTGAAGGTGCATGGCAACCTTGCCCATTTTGGCAGAGGACGATGAAGAATATGCGGTTACATCATTGACTTGTATAACAAACTTGTATGGAGAGCCCACTGTGTGTCAGGCAGTGCCCTGGGCTGTTTTTCTATGACCCTATCCTATGTCATCATTCTTCAGGTCTCTTCCAAGCACCAAGAACAACCTCTCTACCCCAAGAAACAGTGGTGGTCATTTGCACCTCCCTGTCTCCACTCTATTGCCATGGTTCTTTCAGGAAACTGCTGGTCAGGTCTTAGGCATTCCTGATGGTCACAAGGGCAGCACTGGGCTTCCAATGAAGGTTTTGCCTATCAAATCCAGCTCAATGAGAATCTTGCCACGTTTGCTTTTGGGTAGTCCAGTTTGACCTCTTTGTTTGGCTTTTCCTTCCTCTTTTCTTGATTTCTTCAGCATTTTATGAACTAGATTTACATTTCACTCTAAGTTATTTAGATCTGCCAAAGCCGTCCCTACCTTATAAAGATAATGACCCACCATAGGGGCTCAACCAGGTCACTCAAGCCCCAAACCTACCCCTCCCCCCGTGGTCCTTGTTGAATTAACCTTGGCCTTAACCCTTCTGTGAATCAGTCCTGTCACGTCCTGAGAATGGAAAGTCAAACACTGCTTTCTTGTGCTCAGTTCCCCCAGCAGTGCCTTCCCTTCCTCTGGTGTCTTCCAGTCCCTCATACCCTAACACTTCACCATCCCTTCCTTGGGCATGCAGCCAGCACCAACTGAGCACTTTCAACTCACCGGGGACTTCGCACAGCTCTGAGAACAAAAAGTCAAGTGGGACACTATCTGATGAGGGAAACACCAGACAGTTCACACTCAGATGCAACCGAGAAAGAGACAGATACACACCAGGTATTAGGAAAACTTCTCAGAGGGACACACACCAAGAATGCTTGTCTTCATGGCAGCAAGTACACAGAGGGCTCTTGCAGCCTGGCATCTTGTGTTTTCCTATTCAATCAACCAAAGTGCCTCCACCAACCACACATCATCGGTGGTTCATGTAGGATCACTTGATAACCAACAAGTCTGGGAAGGAAGCCATGTCTGGGCTGCTCTCATTTAAACCTTGGTAAAAAAAAAAAAAAAACCCAGGCTTCTTATCTTCAGAAACCACAAAGGGCTTCCCCTACTTTTCAGCTCCTTCCCCTGAAGAGCCTAGTAGACTCACCATCCTACATCAGAAGCCCTGGACAAAAAAAAAAAAGAAAGAAAGAAAAGAAAAAAAATCTGTCACATTGCCCCAGTCTCATGTCTGTGGCCACTAATTACTCAGTGTTCCTTCCTTACCACACTTTTAGTTTGCATTTAGCCCTTGGGCACCTGGGGCACCAAAGAGCCATGTTTGGAGGTAAAGGGGCCAAGAAGGGATTCAAATTCACAATCATAGAAATTCTAAGCAGACTTTATCATCGTAATACTGCTCACTCATAAAAACCTTCTGGACACAGGAGTTGAAGACACCTAGAGACGCACCAGTCACCATGCCACTACAATGAGCAAGGATGTGATGGAAAGTAGAGAAAACAAGAGATGGAGTGGTTTTTACACTATGAAGAGACGGGGAAGTGGAAAAGCGAGGATGGTGAGGGATAGCCTGATGTGTGTAGCCTGTACTGCTACCTGAGCTCATGGTGAGGTCCTGCCCATGAAGCCACACAGGGCCATGCCTGGGCTTGTGACCCTGAGGCATCAAGGGCCATGTCTCTGGTTTGGACTGCCTGCTAGGGCCCATCTTGATGAGGGCTGTGAAGAGTTGGCCCCACCTCTCACCAGCTGTCTGGGTAGCACTGTAGAGAGTAGAGCAGTGGTGAGAACAGGAGAGCTGGCCCTGCCCTAGCCAGGCAGCCTTTGTAAAGTGGGTGTGGAAGAGCTAGCAGGCTGAACAACATAGCCACCACCCAGACCCAGATCCAGGGCTGTGAGTCGGCCCACCCCAACATCTACCCCATCTACGAACAGCTGGAGTGTGTGAGGGGCCAGTGCTGCAGATGCAAAGCTGCAGGGTCTCCATGACACAGGGCAACAACAGGGTATCTGAGAGGAGTCCTGGTGAGGATCTGTATTGATGGTGAAGCAGAAGCCAGAGGCCTCAAACCAGACCAACTCACGGCAATGAGTGCAGAAGGGTATACTGTATGCAGTGCAGCTTCCACAGTGAAATTTTTTTTGTTTGTATGTTTTTGTTTTTGTTTGTTTTCTTTTGAGGGTGAAGTTGCAAGGGCAGGGGGCAGATATGAGGGGATAGGGAGATGAGTAGGATTGGGGTGCATGATGTGAAATTCACAACAAAATCAATAAAAAGTTTTTTTTTAAAAAAAAAAACCTGAGCTGGCTACTTTTGAAGAGTTTATCTCTCCCTCTCCATTCAGCAAATATTCATTGAGATTCTGAGCTCAGCTCTGTGGAGACTCGAAGCCTCGGGAGCAGGGGGACTGGCATCAGTTCTGTAGATGTTCCATATCACTAGGCTAATCTCTGCACCGTGACTAGAAGATCATTACAGCCCAGGTTCGACCGCTCAGTCAAGCTGTCACCAGGGCTGCTGGGGCAGCATTTTGAAGGTAGGGCCAGCAATGAGAAAAATCCTCATGTGTCACAATCCTTTTCATTTCTACAAACTGTTTCGCAAACTATTGTCTCATTTTGCATCCGGGGTTACAACACAGAAAAGAGCCACTTGTCTACTGGTAAAAATGCAGGTGCACCATAGCCTGAGCAAGTCATTTAGCTCACTGCGAGGGCAAGATGAGCGCTCTTCCACACTGACTACCGACTGTTTTATCATCCAGAATCCATAGCGCCCTCTTATGGAATGGCCACCGTTTTATAGATAAGGAAGTCAAAGTGCACAGAGATACTGTTGCTCCCTCACGCCTTGAACACGCAGCTACATAAGAAGCATTAGGCAATTCTTTTGACCAGGCGCTTTGCTGAGTACATCCATCTATAATGTCTCATTTAATCGCACCACAGTCTCTGAATGAGGTCAAAATATCCATATTTGGTGGAAGCGCTAAACAATGAATTGCTTCAGCTCTCCTCCTACCAGTCTCTGAAACAGTTTCTAGACTCCTTTCTAGTGTTTTTTATTTTAAAGCTGAGACTCTCAGCCTTTCCTGTCTCCATTTATCAGCTCAGCACCCAGGCACTAGTACTGTCTTTGCTTATACCACCAAGACTCAACAGACTCAAAAGAAGTCTGTTCCCTTGAAAGATTTGTCAGAGTCTTCTGGGAGAAGAGAGGAGAGATATAAAGAGAGGCCTTGACAAGAAAGTGAGTACTCTTCACTCATTGATGACTAAACGATCTCATTTCATAATAAAAAAAAAAAGACTGTCTCCTTTAAAGGTCTGATTTGTCTCTGTTCTGCCCTCCCATCAAAATGTGCTGAGTATCTCTGTAAGCCAAAAGTGCACTAGGTGATATACATACAACAGTGAGCAAAATGCATGCTGCGCCTGAGCCATGGAAGCTTCTCTTCCAGGTATGGCATGGCTTATTTACCATGAATCTGACAGAGTGGCTGCCGGGGTACTAAGGAAAGCCCTCTGGGGGGCCACACAAGATTTGGCATCTGCTTGTCCACAGCTGGCCTTGACAGCGTCTATCTACACTGTGTTGCCTACCGCAAACTCAGGTCACATGTCTTACAGCTGCAGGGCATTGCTTCATGTCAGCAGGCAGGCCTGGTCCTCACCAGCCTTTCTAATGACCAAGTTTAAACTGACTGTGGTCTGCATAACTTAGGATCACAAGCCAGGCTCATGTTTTGATCCAAAGCCCCTAAATTCTTCAAGGGTACTCATTTTGTCTTTAGCAAGGGTGGGCCCTGACTCACAATGTGGTTGACACTACAATGTCAGACTTTTCCCAAAGTAAAGAAGCACTTTTGTCAGTCATTTTTAATGAACAATTTGTCTTCCTTAAAGAGAGAGGTCCCCTTTTCCCCCCTCTTTGTGGAAGTTATGGGGGCTAAAAGATTCCAGAAGGCATCTTAATTTGGAATTCTCTGGCTGGAGTGCTCATGATCAAAGCACACCCACAGCTTCTGTATCTACAGTGGCTGGCAAACAAGTTCTACTCAGCATAAATTACAGAAAGAGTGAGGCAGTAATGGTCCCTGTCGTTAAACTGCAAAGGCACGGAGTCAACAGTTTCTTCCACATTATTCAGTAGGTGAGTTTCATGCAAACCAGTTGCTGAAGTAGCTCAGTCTAGGACTCATGGTGAATGCAAGTCAAGTTCATGTTTCTATAAGTGAAAACCCAACTCTAAAACATCAGCAATATGGTAAGAGCAAGAGCTCTCCTTGAGGAAGTCTTTCCAATTATCACTACTTTCTCTCTGTGTAGGAGGGGAAACAAACTATAATTATCCTGGGGGATGTCCTTTAAGACACCCTTGAAAAAAATCATCAAGCTCAGTTCTACTAATAACAGTCTATATTGGAACAGAGAGAACATTCTTGAACCTATTAGAAAGATTTTTGGATCCTGTATCTAGTTTTTCACGAAGCCAAACTTAAAAAGCGCACACACACACACACATACACACACACACACACACACATACACACACACACACACACACACACACACACACACACACACACACACACCTGTAACTTATGAAAGCTATCTGTTTCACTTACTTTACTGTTGCTGTGATGAAACACCATGACCATAGTAACTTTATAAAAGAAAGTATTTAATTAGGCTTACGGTTTTAAAGGGTTAGAGTCCATAGTGACAGAGGGAATGAAATGCTGAGAGCCCACATCTCCAACCATAACCATGAGATAGAATAAGCCAGCCCTGAGAGACTCATCTCCTCCAACAAGGCCACACCTCCTAATCCTTCCCAAACAGTTTCACCACCTGGGGAGCAAGTATTCAAATATATGAGCCAATGAGTGTGAATCTCATTGAATCCACTACACTATCTGTGTGAGGTAAAGGTTTACACATATCTCCTTGCTGGCCTAAAGTTAAAGTTCACCCCCTTTCTACCCTCCTGAAATACATGGTGTGTTGGTAAAGACTGCATTTTATAGTGCATTCCACTTTTTTAGTGTTTTTCTTAATTTTTTTACTTACAGACTTATTTTTTTACATCAGTTTTTTTTTTTAAATTCTCTTTACATCCTGATCATAGGCCCATCCCTCCTCGCCTCCCAGTTCCACCTCTCTCCTCTCCCCACCCCCACTTCCCAATTCCCAGAAAAGGGGAGATTCCTCCCTTACCATCCACCCCAGTTCATCAAATCAAATCAGGACTGACTGTGCCCTCTTCCCCTGTGGCCTGGTAAGGAAGTCCCACCAGGAGGAAGTGATCAAAAAGCTGGCAACAGAGTCAATGTCAGGGACAGCCCCCACCTTCCTTACTATGGGACCCACATGAATCCTGAGCTGCCCCTAGGCTACAATTTTGTAGGGAGCCTGTGCCCAGTCTATGCATGGTCCTTGGTTGATGCTTCAGTCTCAGCGAGGCCCTCTGGGCCCTGGTTAGTTGGCTCTGTTCTCCTCTGAGCGGCTCCACCCACCAGCACCTTGAAACAGATCCTGAGTCACAGGCAAACACTGGGTAAAGCTTAGGGAGTATTGTGGAAAAGTGAGAGGAAGGAAAAAAGAACCTGCAGGTGACAGGAGCTCCACAAGAAGACCAACAAACTTAATTTTCACGGTAAGTTCTCTCTGGGGACTTGGACTGGAAATTAGTTTGTCCATCGTTTCTGGAAATGTTCATTAACGTGAAAGTATGGTGCTCAGATGAGTTCTGCTTGCCTGTGTGCCTGAAAATGACAGTTGCCACTTTCAAAATCCATGTAAACCCACATGATTTAATTCTGAGGGTCTTTAATTTTACATATGTGGGTGTGCCTCATTTGAATCCTCCCAGGTTGGCATAAACTCTGAAACTATCTCTTCTAGAATGACAAGTAAACAGTGCCTTCTGCTATGACAGCACTCTTTTTTGCAACTTTGGGGTAAATCAAATTCCTCAAATAATGGATTTTTTCCACTCGATTATTCAGCAGCCGAGCCAGCTAGGCCATGCAGAACCGCATGGGGACTGCGCCACTGCAGGATGAAGTTATCAGGATTGTCTGTCCCCAGGGAGCCCAGGGAATATTTCAAAGTGGCCACCAAGGACACCAGAATTAAATGGGAGAACTGGAGTCATTTTCCTGCTGGGATTTCCCAGCCATATCTTTCATCACTCAAGGTTATGGAATAACTTTTAATAAATGTGATTCCGTTATCTTCAGCTCCCTAATGCATGAATCTTTAGTGAAATAAAACCTAGGTTTGCGTAGCCTGAAGAAAAATATCTTTTTCAAAATTCACAGGAAGAATTCTACATTATCAAATGAAGGTCTAAAAATCTTTGTCGCTTTTAGTCAAAATAATGATTTTACTTTATTTCACGGTGTCAACACTTTACCTTTCTTTTCCTTTTCAACTATATGATTATCCAAATGGTCACCTTCTTACAAGAGGACAAAAGGAGTAAGGAGTCATCTCCTATTAAAGCCAGTGAGGGAGCAGGCACAGTGCACACCTGCAATTCCAGCTACTATGACTTATGTCATTTTTCTGGAAGTTCATCATTTGGCCATAGTACTTATCTATTCACTCATTCATTCATTCATTCACTCATTCATTCATTCATTCATTCACAGTGCTGGAGATCAAACCCAGGGCCTCATGGGAAAGGCAGGCACTCTATCAGTTGATCCATACCCGAGTCTCTACTACATAATCTTAAAAAACAAATTCCAATAGTTCATCTATGCAGACATGTGAGAAAACTTGACTGTGCCTGGTATCCTTCATAAAATAAAGGCATACCTAATGGGCTGCTGAAAGGGCTGAATAGCATAATAAAGCATCAAGCATTGTCTACACTACAACGAGCTGTAACCTCATCTATTCTATATTTAAATTTTCATTTATCTTTTAATCTTTATCCTTTATTGTCTTAAACTCTTTTACCTCTGCTGCCTGTCTATAGCATAACTAGAAGAAAGTTCCCATTTCCCTGAAGGACATAACTCCCTCTTCTGTGCCCTATGCACACTTCCTGTTTGCGTACGCAGACACACTTCTTGCTTTGAAGGAAATAATTGCAGTAAAAGCACTCTTCTAGTGCAAGAGATTGGACACTCTAAGAGACCTCTGTCTAAATGAGAGGAAGCAAGCTTTGCTGGCAATGAAAATGGTTCAGACAACATAAAATCCCATAAGTATAGTAAAACACATTGAAAACAACAATATGGCTATCACATGGTGCCCATAAACCAGCCACACACGCCGTTCCTGCCAAGCGCCCTTGCTACTGCATCCTACATTTGGCTGGTAAGCAAAGAAGACATCTGGAAAAATAGTTAAAACAAAACAGTGTCTAATTAGTTTAAAAATATTTTGATTTAAAAGTACAGTAATTAAATAATGCAGTTCCGGCGGGATAAAAGGGAGAAGCTATTCTGGGAAGATACAGCATTGTGCTCCCAGACATATCCAAGAGAGACATTTGGGTCTTTGAAGAGGAAACATGGTTATTTCTCCTTTAATTAGTAATTTGAGACTATGCAAACTGGCATATGTTTCCAAAGTAACAAATACCTTTCCCCCCCCCCCCCCCACACACACACACTATTAGGTTTAAATAAACAACAATATCTGGTCTAAAACTAAAACCATACTGGATAATATTTTAGCTGGCCCTCATTTTAGTGCTACCCATGATACCACAAATATTTTTCTGTGGCTGAAGATCCAATATAATAAAACTAAAACATGGGGGAACTGTTGAATTCTGAATTATCAGGGGGTCTTTTCTTGTATCTTCTAAGAGGGTCATTAACTATGTGGGCAACTTTGCAGGCTTCGATTTTTCAAAACCTACTTTATTCCGGGTCCTTAAACACTTCAACCTCACTTCTCACCCACCGACCAGAGGCAGGGGAGGAAGAGTGTTAATAGGAAAAAGAGGTTGTAGACCTCTTTAGATATAGCTCCTTGGGCCAATTCCACTCTGTGCTGTCAGGACGCCAGCAGTCCAGTCCGATAGCCAACACCAAACAGCACATGGATCCATAGAGGTGGCACAATCCAGCAGGAACCTCAAGGCTCCACCGAATCACCACAAGTCCATAGAAGCAGCCAGAATCAGTACACGAGACGTCCTCTGGGACATTTCTCTCTGCAAAGCAAAGACCAAAGACCAGCAACGTCTAGCAAAGACCAGAGCAGTGTTTTATGGCATAGAAATGACAAAAAGCCTTGTCTCACTGTCCATCATTATTTTTATACCTTCTTCCCTCCATCACAAGCCCTTCACATATCTGATCCCATCAAAACATCACACGCTCTCTCTGCCAGAAAAAAAAAAAAATCACGTGAGCTCACACAAGACAGCTTTCAGCAAAACACCAAGTGACAACTGAGTCTTCAAAGAAACCAGAGACTTTCACGTCACAACTCAGTCAAGCTGGTTGTTTTATGTTTGGTTGGTTTTTCAGTCATTAAAACAGAGGCACTCCCTTTCCTGGCCTCGGTGGATGGGGAGGAGCTCAGTCCTAATGTGACCTGAAGTGCTGGGGTGGCTTGGGGGGAGGGGTGCACTCCTTTTCTGAGGAGAAGGGGAAGGAGAAGAAGGGGAAGGAGAGTGGGAGGATGGGACCAGGAGGAGTGGAGGGAGGAGGCTGTGATTGAGATGTAAAGGAGTACATAAATTAAAAATAGATTTAAAAAACAGGCAAACAAACAAAAACAAAGGCAGCCCTGTGTGTTAGAACACTTTGTGTGCTGTCTATACCATTTTGTCTGAACCAATCAGAGGGATGTGTTAGAATACTTGAAAGTGCCAGTCAAAGGGCAAACCAAGGAATGAGTCACCAAAACCCAGCTCAGCAAAGTTGGCAGTGAAGATGGTTTTGGCTCTGAATGCAGAAAAAGAGAAGAGCAAAGGAAGGATACATTATTCCATTTAATCTTTTCGTTCCTACAGTCAAACTTCATTACAGAGAAGACAAAGAAGGGAACAAAACATGTAAAATGTGGCGTTTGATGAAAAGGTAGAAAATCCCAGCAGAATTTAGAAGAGTTTTTGTGGAGGAATGACATATAAGGGTGGTTACAATTATGTGTATTACGCTTATATTTGGTTCATTTGAAAGAAGCAAACAGATGCTGTGCCCTGTCTAAAGGGAGTCACCATTCTGCACCCTGGGCTCCATGCTGCTCTGTGCACTGGGCAGCTTCCTGAAGGAGTTACCACGCTGAGTGCTCAGTGAGACACTGTGATTCCTCAGCCCTGAGCTGGACCATCATCACAACATTCCACTATTAGGTCAGAATCTAAATTTTCTTCTTTCAGAGTTGTATGGCGTAGGAAACATCAAGGGTCTTAGCTACCTAAATGTATTTGAAAATTCAAGACCAAAGATAAAGGATATGGACTTTTCAATAACAACTTGTATTTCATCCCATGTTAGCTCTAGGTTAAACATGTTGCTTCATCTCTAGCCCTTGAGTTGTCTTACTGACAAACTAGTGTTTAAAGCTGTCTCCGGCTATTATAAACATTGGTGTGTTGGGTGTTGTTCTAACTTCTCGGTAAAAGGAAAATAATAAAGAAGGGGAGGATGGGAAGCAGAAGTAGACTGTAGACACCTCAAAAAACATAATGGAAAGTGGTGGCGCACGCACAGTGGTGGCGCACACGCTCGGGAGGCAGAGGCAGGAGGATCTCTGTGAGTTCAAAGCCAGCCTGGTTTACAGAGTGAGTTCCTGAATGGCTAATGCTACACAGAGAAACCCTTTCTTGAAAAAAATAAAAAAATAAAATAAAAATTTTTTTAATGAACATACTTAAGAACATCCCAGACTAACTAAGGAAAGTTGCACGGCTTTTTGGAGGGTTGGAAAATACCACTGTCTATCCAATACATGTTCGTGGTGTTAGGAGTGTTTTAATGGCAGCATGATATGCTTGCCGTCTGAAATATGACCTTTATGAAAATATAAAGAAAAGATTCAAGGACAATGTCTTGTCCTTCAGACATTATGGTTGCTTCTGAAGCAGATGTGCCTGAAGCCCATCAGGAGCCTGTGCCTGGAGCTAGAAAGAATTAATATAATACAATATAATATAAACCTTTGGATTTCTAGTTCATAAGTATGAACTAGAACATTTAGAAAGAGCTCTTATGGTGCCCTTGCTGAGACCTGAGACTTCCACAAGCTTCAGGTGGTTAACTGTGGAACTGTGGGCCACTACAGGGAGGTTGGGTATGATAGTGGCTCTGCTTACCCCAGGGGGACCAACCAGCATTTCATTTTCTTATCTGTCTAGCCAAATGACTCCCTTTCTCCTTCTACAAGCTGTGGTGTCGATCATGGCTTGCATACTCCAGAACCTTTCGTATCAGTCTCTCCCCAGGCTATACCCAGCCCTCGTGTTCACTTCCATCTCTTTGAGAGGTGGAAGTGAAGCGATTCATTCGGAAATAAATATGCAAATAATCGTCTTTAACAACCACGGCACTTATAATGAGAGTCCCTCCTCATGTAAGGAGGAGCCAGGTAAGTGAACCCCTAACCGCTGTGTGTCTGTCAAGACCATCATCAGCAAAGGCGCCCCCTGCTGAAGCATCGCTCTGCTCTTCGGTGGCACTTTGGTTCAAAGGCTTGGAGCTCATAAAACTCAGTGGCCAGGCACAGGCTCCTGATGGGCCTCAGATGCATCTGTTTCAGAAGCACCAAAATGTCTGAAGGACAACTTCCTGGAATCCTTTCTTTCTTTTATTTACTTTTGGCCTTAGGGTTTTGTTTGTTTGTTTGTTTGTTTGTACTTTTGGCTTTAGGTTTATTTTGTTTGTTTGTTTGTTGAGACAGGGTCTCTCTTTGTACCCCTGGCTATTCCTGGAATTTGCTGTGTACACCAGGCTGACCTTGAACGGACAGAGATCTAACTACCTCTGCTTCCTGAGTGCTGGGGTTAAGGACTGTGAGCCCTGCCTGACTTATTTCTTGATGGTTACGTTTCAAATGAATGCCTGTCCCTCATCTGGAGAAGAACATTCTGTGTTGTAGAATTGACAAGGGTCTGAGAGAAACAGCTGACAAGTTTTGTAAAGCAAATGGCCTGAGAAGGAGAAGGTCAAGAGCCACAATGAGGAAGAAACAGGCTTAGTAAAACTGAAGGAAGCATTTGAGCTGCGTAGGCAGCGTCCTTCCTTTTGGGTGATCTCCTGTCACTCTTATAATGGTTGTTTAGGACTGTAATTACATACTGTGTTTCTACGGGTGTGAGAATTACAAGCTTGACGAATATGTCACAGAGTCTGTGCGGGGCACTGTAACCAACTTGTTGAATATCCGCCCCTTTGGACAGAAATGATAAATTTGACATCCCAGGGTGTCCTTTGTATAGACTTGATACTCAGCACTTGGCATAATCTGTAGTCGCTAATGATATGGAATGAAACTTTTTTTTTTTCAGATTGTTTTTTTTTCTGTTTCCTTGGCATTTTGGGTTAAAAAGTTCATCTGAAACATGGCCGAGTAGGGCCTACTTTAGTGTCCAGCACTGGAGAACCTAGGCTGAAGGGTGAGTAGTTTGAGGTCACCCTCAGATTTACAAGAAGTTCAAGGCTAGCCTGGGCTATGTGAGACCCGTTCTCAAAAAAAAAAAAAAAGAAAGAAAGAAAGAAAGAAAGAAAGAAAAGAAAAGGAAAAAAAGAAAAAAGAAAAGAAAAGAAAAACAGTTTATTTGACTATTAAATGAATGTGCACCTGTCTAGTTAGTGTGTTCCCTGATTTTTCTCTTTGAGAAGTTAAATACACTGTACCAAAAGTCTACACACAAGATGTAGGGAGCATTTTTCACATATGTGAGTTGGTTCAAAAGTGTGACGCTTTTTGCATACTCTTTAGGTTCATAAAGATTCTTTAGGGAAAATCAATGATGTATCCTCTATGGGCCAATAAGCATATAGATATGTGCTGGCGTATGTGTAGAGGCCAGAGGTTAACACTGGCTGCCTTCCTCAAGTGATCTTCTAAACCCAGTGCTCACCAACTGGTCAGAGTAGCTTTATGCACCTGTACACACACACACACACACACACACACACACACACACACACACACACACACGCACACATGCACACATGTGCTAGAGTTATAGATGTATGTGACCACACTTGCTTTTTCCGTGGGTGGTGAGCTAGAGATCCAAATGCGGGTCCTCGGGCTTGCATAATAGGCGCTTTGCCCACTGATGGAGGTCTCCCCAGCACTGTCAAGGGTGTCTTTAAAGAATTATTTGGAAACATTTGCACTAATGCCATTTTTTTTCCTCTCAAAATCATTTCTTCCAAAACAAGTAAAAGGGTTAACAATAATGTCACTGATTGCTGATTTTCAAAACCGTCTTTGCATTGCTATAAACATTTTAAATAATCAGTCTACCTGGATAAGAAAAATGCTTGCTATAAGAAAATGTAAATATTTCAGGACCTCAAACTCTAGCACTTTAAATAGGAAGAATTTTCCTAAATTTAATCATTCAGCCGCCTTTTGTTTTTGTTTTGTTTTGTTTTTCTTTCTTTGTTTTTTACTTTTTTTTTCAAGACAGGTTTTCTCTGTATATCCTTGGATGTCCTGGACTCACTTTATAAATTAGGCTGGCCTCAAACTCACAGAGATCTATCTGCCTCTGCCTCCTAAGTGCCTGGCTTCAGCTGCCCTATAAACAAAGTAAAAATTATTATAAACTGAATGAGGGCCCTGTGAAAAGGACCTTGTTAACAAAACTGAGCCAGGAGTGGGTGGTTTGTGTCTGTCAATTTAGCGTCCAGGGGTCTGAGGCATGAGTTTGAGGCAGTCATTCTGGGCTTACCTGGTGATACTCAGTTAGAGAGAGAGAGAGAGGTGGGAAGAAGAAAAAGAATATTTGGAGATAAAACAAACAAACAAAAGCAATGAAATATTTAAGCTTTTTCTAGCTTCCAAGAATCACTCAGGTTTTCTCATGCATATGGAGCAATGGCTGTAACTCTGACCACACACGGAGGCACATACTTATAATTCCAGCAGTTGACAGCCTCGGGTAGGAGTGTCGCCAACCTGTTCCAGTTCCAGGCCAGCCTGGGTTAATTAGAAGTCTCTGTCTCAAAAACCAAACAATGTCTTTCATGTTGGCCAAGAGCAATTAGCAAATGTATTGTATGGACAACACTCCCTTGACTGTGTTTAGCTTGACCTTTCCAAGGATTCAGAGTGGGAAGCAGTCTAATAATGACATCGTATATATTTTTCCTGTATAGAACTCATTAAGTACTAAAACATCTGTATTCTTTTTAATCTAAGGATAAGCCCTCCATGTTTTTCTAAATGGTACCTAACGTTCAGATATGTCCAAATGTGTGATCACAAAGCCAAACGTTATCAACAAAAAGTTAAATGGCAATAATAATAATAATAATAATAATAATAATAATAATAATAATTTAAAAAGTCTTTACTTTTGACAAGTGCTCTAAATCAGGTAGCCCCAAAGTGGGCTTTAATATCTGACTTCAGATTTTTACAGTCTTCCTTATCACATGTATGCTAATAGTAAGTATTTAGTTTATTGAAGATAAAATCTGAGTCAATGCTCGCATAACTAGAAATTTGCAACCTAGGTACATTATGTCAATGCCCTGTGCTTGCCAAGTGTCATAGTCAGTGTTCTATTGTTGTGAAAAGACACCATAGCCATGACAACTCTTAGAAAGGAAAGCATTTAACTAGGGCTGGCTTACAGCTCAGAGGTTTAGTCTGTTATCATCCAGGTGGGAAGCATGGTGGCACCCAGGCAGACTTTGGGGTGGAGACGTAGCTTAGAGTTCTATATTCCGGTCCACAAGCAACAGGAAGAGAGTAAGGCACTGAGCCTGCCTCAGGCCCGGCAAACCTCAAAGTATAACCCCAGTGGCACACTTCCTCTGACAAGGCCACACCTCCTAATCCCTCTCAAGTAGTGCCACTCCCTGATGACCAAGCATCTCCAAACACGTGACCCTGTAGGGGCCAGTCTCATCCAAACCACCACACCAAGGCGTAAGAACTCAAAAGACCTTTGGACCTTAAGCTTAAGTGGTGAGAGGTCCAATTACTCCATTGAATAATGCCTTCTCGATGGCTGCTGCAGACTAGTTGAAAGTGAAGGATCAAGATGATGTCGCTCTCTGTCCTGTCTGTCCTACAATCTCCCAGGCATCTGCCCTGGCCTCAGGACCAGGATGCAACAGCCTCAGTAAAGAAAGGATTGGTTATTTTTTTCTTTTTCTTCTGGGCTCCTTTCTGAAATTTAAAATACCTGATGTGATACTTTGACATACTGTGTGCCTTCAGCCCCCGGGGGGCAGGAGGGAGGGGGGCAGGAGGGAGGGGGGCAGGAGGGAGGGGGGCAGGAGGGAGGGGGAGATGAAGAACAAAGAAATGTAACAGACATGGTGGCACAGTCTTGTGATTCTAGCACTTGAAAAGCCTGGTGCAGAAGAATTGCAATTGATGGGCGAGGCTGGCTTACAGAATGAGATCTTCCCTTTAAAAAATATTCAATGTGGACACCACCTGGTGAAAACATCCAAGGCTGCCCTTTGCTCTATACATGCTGTACACATAAGTGTGCATGCACACACACACACACACACACACACACACACACACACACACACACACACACACACACATTCTATAAAGAAGGAAAGAACTCACTAGCGCACTGGTGGGCACATGAGCCATCAGCCTCCACTACCTCACCTGATGCCCTGATGCTCACCCTGTGTTCATGACAGTGACTCTCACAGGGCTCATCACAACCCTGGAGGAATTATTCATTTTGTTGTCCCTGGTTCATAAGTGAGGAGACTGGGGTGTGCAGGACTTCCCCAACATTATCCAGATAGCCAAGTGTCCGAAGTGAGACTTGAACCTAGGGAACCTTCCTTGGGAAACTCTGCTCTGCTGAGTCCAATTGCTAGCTGTACATATCTTCCCACTTTTCAATGAAAACTTACTTGGGCTACATCATAAACCTGAATAATCCAAGAGAGGGCATTGGCTCTCAACTGGGAATATGAAAAGGAGAGTTAATGTCCAGCTCTCGGGATTCAAAATGGTCATGTGGCTTGGCCAAGGTCCTGCAGTCCCTGAGTGATACAGCTTAAAGTAGAACTCAACTGCCCTGGTATATCTTTTAGTTAAATCCAGAGCTGCATGTAATGCTCTGCACACTGAGTGAGTCAGTAGAGAGCAGGACGCCAAGGAACAGGCCTCTCGAGGCTCGTCAGCTTGTCCCTGCCTAGTAATTTTTCATTTTGTGGTCAAACAAAACCATTAGTTGTGATTTTTATCAAGAGAATTTCTCAGGCTCTCTCAGAAGTGAGATGGCCAGCCACCTGTTCTGGGGAGAGTGAACAGCTGGAAAGGCTCTTTAAGGTGGTACAAATGGATTTTTAAAAAAAGATGTAAGTGACTTTAATGAGAAGAAAATAATCTTTCTCATATTCACATGGTTCCTTGTCACAGCTTAGAATCCCCCTTATTTGTCACTAATAATGTTTAATTCTCAGACTATTTTAGGCCATAGTATTAAAAAAGTCTCCTTAACTCTACGGCTTTTCCTTATCCCTTCTCTGCGTTGCTACTATTTTCCCATAGTCCTCTTAGCCTGGCTGTTATAAAACTTAGTAAAAGGCTAATGGTGCTTTGATGTTACATGTCAGCTTGTGACAATAATCTTTTTTATATGTTTCATAATTTTCCTTATCAGTGCTCATTAAATTTCCTTTTCTGCAAGTCAACTAATGTTCTTATTCTCCTGAATGACTAGGATGGTTAATTTTCTGGTTAATAGAGTGATTGATTCCGTACTTATTCTAATTGGCAGAATGTTGCTTATTTGTTAAATCAATACACTTGGGTATCAATTTTCAAATAATTCAAGTAAGTTAAATGTACTCACCGTTTAATGATTCCCACTACCAGGAAGTATTTATTAGCTGGTTCAGGCAGTGTGCTGCATGGGAGAGAATAGTGACATCATACTTTTGATGCCTAAGGAGTTCTCAGGACACATGGGAGTGCTAGACTATGTATGTGCACTCTGGTGAAGGTCATGTGATAAGAATTCACAAAAGCCTGTGACACAGCGTTTGGCCATTAGAGGAAACACACTATAAGATTAACTCAACCTTAGACAATTCAGAGGGAGCTTAGAGGTCATTAGAAGTGACTTGTCTATGGGTTTACAGAGGTTTGGTTGAGTCCGGGGTGGGTCAGTGATGAATAACCTCTTGTGTCTGTTCGCACTGAGTGCATCTCTGCCTCTGCCTCACCTCTTGCTTCATTGTCAAGTGGGTCACAAGTTGCTTCTGTTTTGACTATTTATCACCTGCATGACAGTCTCTCCCTTTCATGGGCTAATTTGGTCAATCAGCATCCATTTCCCTTTATAGGCACTTTATCAGTCTAGTCTGTCTCACGGCCTTGCAGATCCTCTGGCTTGGCCCTTTGTTTCATCCAGCATCCCCAGAGAAATAGAAATATAGAGACTTCTTACCATCACTGTCACACTTTTCTCTCTCTAGAGATTTTTTTTTTTTACTTCTAGCATCTGCCCAGAGTCCTGCCTGGGCAGGACACTGAGGATCTTGAAATAGCAACAGTTCCCATGTGAGGGAGTCCAGTTTGGAGGATTCATGTTTAAAGAAAAGGCGAAATCAAATACCCAGAGGTTTCTTTTGGGAGGTTTTTTTTTTGGCAGCCAGAGTGCTAACACAAACAGAGATGCTATGAGACCATGATGTTAGCCTTTGATCCCTGGAGACTGGGGGACCCTTTCCCTGTCTTGTTTCTATCTCCATAGAGACAGGCTTCTTTGCAACCCTGCTACTCTACCCCCTTTAGTAAAATTGCTCTCCTCTGTTCACAGGACTTGGCCTTCCTATGCCCCCATAGACTCATGTGCTGTAACACTTGGTCCACAACTGGGGCGGGGGGGGGGGGGGCTTTTCAGCAGTGTTGTAGTACTTTTATGAGGTGGGATCTCTCTGAAAGAAGTGGAGGATGCTCTGTTTTCTGTTCCACTGGCATGTGAGAAAGCCACACTTGCCTGCTGAATCCATAGTCACCTGCAGGATGCCCTCTCTGCTGTGTCCCTTGAAACCATTGTCCAGAGCCTATTCGCCTTCCCTTAGATTGCTTCATGTTGGGCATTTGGCCACAGTGGTGGAGAAAGTAGCTAATGTAAGCACAGCTTTGGTCCCTCTCATCTCCTGGACCCTCAGGCAATCATAGGTCACAACGAGGACTTGGCTTCTGAAAACTTTCCTCACCTTCTAACTCCTGGACCAACCCCTATGTCTCCAATTTTCTCTCTCTATCCCCAGTCTTCTATGAGTCCCCTTCTACCAATCCAAACTTTAATGAGGACCTGTCCTGACGGTTAGCTGTGTAGCTCTTGAGGGTTAATGGCCTTGGGGTTTCACTTTAATGGGTTAGCGGGTTCATTGAACTAAAACTCTGAGGGAAATTCTGCTGAAAGTGTTTGCACCTCAGGAAAAAAAAAAACTGCCAGGCTGTTCCAGTGTGTTCTTTTCTAAAAACGTGATGCTAATATGTGATCTCCCAGAGAGAGTGCATTGCACACTGAGTCACTGCCCACTGCACTGGACTTACTAAAAGAGGCAGCTACTGCTGGAAAAGATGATTAGAGGGTATGCTTGGCAGGAGGAGGGGTACTCCGTTTCCACCAGAGCTTCCAGACAGAGCCAATGACATCAGCACTTTTCTCTCCAGGGAACTGACAGATTACTTCATCTTATTGCCATCTGTGGCGATAATGACACGGTAGGGAATTGTTATCTGTCTTGCAAGGGAGTTGTGGTGGGCCTTCTGGATGTACCAGGAACTAGGGAAGGGTTTGGCAACGTGCACACTCCAACATCAGTCCTCTTATTTTATCACATCATTGTGAAAAGAAAAGAAGGATGGAAGAAATTACCCCTTTGCAGATAGACCGCACAAGGCTCTAGATTTATAACAACTCTGATCTCAAGGTCACAAAGAGGTAAAAAGTCGGCCTCCATCAGGGTTGTCCTCTGAGCCTCCACCCAGCAGCGGTCTAAAAGGATGTTAAGACTCACAGCCAAACATTGGGCAAAGCATAGGGAGTCTAGTGGGAAAGTGAAGGGAAAGATAAAAGGACCTATAGGTGACAAGAAAGCCAAGAGAAGGCCAAAAGAGTCAACTAACCAGGGCCCAGAGGGGCCTTTGGAGTCTGAAGCACAAACCAAGGACCACGCATGGACTGGACCTAAGGCCCCCTACACAGATGTAAGTGATGGGCAGCACAGGCTTCCTGTGGGTCCACTAGTGAGGGGAGTGGGGGCTGTCTCTGAAATGGACTCTCTGGCCAGCCTTTTGATTGCTTCCCCCTGGTGGGACTGCCTCGCCAGGCCGCATGGGAGGAGGATAAATTCAGTCCTGATGCTACTTGATGAACTGGGGTGGGTGAGTGGGTAAGGGGGACCCTCTTTTCCAAGGAACAGGGGTGCGGGGCAGGGAGGTAAGGTGGGACTGGAAGGAGAGGCTTTTTAGTAACTCTGACAGAAAACATCATATCTTCTCAGAAACAAAACAAAACAAAATCCTTACTCTCCCCACTTCAGAAGCTAGAGCCTAACTGTTGGTAATTCAATTCTCTTCATGTTTACTCGAGCATGACACCAGCCATAAAGGCCTTTCAGTACACCTAGTAGACTGTCATTCGAGATGGCTGCAACAATATCCCTCATCTTACCTTTTTTCTTTTCTGGGATATAATTCACAAACCGTGAAATTTACCCATCTAAAATATGTCACCCCATGTTTTTAATATATTCAAAGGTTGTAAAATCGCATCATAATTGGTTTTCACTTGGAATATTTTCATCACATTCTTCAACAAAAGGTGTCATGTCTTAATACCCCCTCCCTTCCCCTTCCTCATCTCAACACCGCAGCCCTAGGCAACTACTAATTTTTCTGTCTTTATAGGTTTTTCTGTTCTGGACATTTCATATAAACAGAATCATGTAATATGCAGCATGTAACGGCTAGCTTATTTTACTCTGTATTTTTTTTTAACTTTTTATTGATTCTTTGTGAATTTCACATCATGTACCCCCACTCCCACTCATCTTCCCATCCCTCCACCCTTGAACCACTCCCCCACAAAGAAAACCAAAAGTAAAAAGTAAACCATCTCTCAATAGAGACTGTGGTGTGTCACATGGTATACCCTTAAACCCTTAAAATCATTGCCCAAAGAGTTTGCCTATATGTTCACTGTATGACTCATTGGTCTAGTTCAAGGCCTCTGACTTCTGCTTCTCTATCAATACAGGAACCTTACTCAGCCTCCTCTAGAATATACTGTTGTTGCCCTGAATCATAGAGATCCTGCAGCTTTGGATCTGTAGAACTGGCCCCTTCATATGCTCTGGAAGTTCATAGATGAGGAGTGGGCCAACTGAAGGCCCTAGAACTGGGCCCGGGTGTTAGCTGAGTTGGAAAGTCCACCAGTTCTCCTGAGCTCACACCACCAGGGTGGCAAGGGATGGGGCCATCTCTCCCAAGTGCTGCAGCCAGCAAGGAGTAGGGACAGCCCTCCCAAGCACTCACTCCCTAAGAGCCTCACCCATGCCTCCTCTACCAGGGCTAGCTTTACTGTGCTACTTGAGTGATGTTTGTGAATCTGGCTGGGGGTGGGGAGGGACACTCCAAAATGCTGCAGCCAGCAAGGGGTGGGACAAGCTCACCTAAGTGTCACAGCTGGAGAGAGGCAAGGACAGCTCCACACAACCCTTGGACATCAACATGGCCCCAGGCAGCAACCCAGATCAGGGACATCTGCAAAGACTTTGGTGGTGACATTGGTCATGGACATCCACATCAATCCCTGCTATTGCAGGGCTATGGAGCCAGACATTACCTGAGTATACAGGGAGTATACCACAGGTTATCAGCTTCCCAAATGAGAAGATGACAAAGACAACTTGCTGCCTGAACAGTCATCCAACCCTCTCTATAACATTGGAGCATCATTTTGAGCCTTCTGGCCCAGTATATCTGACAGATATATTTGTGAGGCAAGAGCTATTAAGGACTTACCCTGACTTGGCAGAGTTTGGCTGTCAACTCTGCCTGCATCCTAGCTTGCCCATTTTAGAATTCTGTCTGTGGTAGAAATGAGGACATTTTGCCTAGTGGCTTGTTTGCCACATTTGAAGCCATCTCCATAAGCAACCAAAAATCTACCCAACACCCCTTAAGAGAAATGGGGCTTCATTCTCTTAAGGTTTCTTCCAGTTGATTTGAGATGATTAATACCTTTGTATGGACCCAAATAAAATTGGAGGAAATGGTTAAACCAGCTAAGAATAGCATTTGTGGTTTCTAAATGTTGAGAAATTCCAGGCTCAATTGGAATCCTGTGTAGGCCAGTCTGAAATGCTGGCCCAATTGATATTGGAAGATTTCTTCAAAACTGTCCTGGGAGCTGTCCTGTTCTGATGAGGCACAGCAATGGAAGCACTTGGTGCTGGAACATAAAGGATGCAGGATGTCAGTGTCCAGCATGCTGAGAATAATGAATTCTATCAGGTCTGATCCAGCATCAGTGTCAGGTTCTTTTGTTCTGAAAACATATAATTTCTCACAAGCATTATACAGTCCTAAAATTATAAATGTATAAGGTGTGCCTGATGCCCAAACCAATTAAGGCTACTTCTCTGCTCTTTGTATGAGCAGAAAAAAAGACATCTGTAAATCTTCATTCATGCCATACAAAGAATGGCATCTAATAATAAATCACAGGGACTCTGTAGCCAATAAGAAGCATTGCCTATACCTAGATATTCATGTCTCAGCCAGTCTCAGAGCTATGCCCATGTAGTGGGATTAGCAATATAAGCTACCTGCTTGTTCTGCAGTTTGAATTCTTCACATCCCAATTGTATCCCACTCCCTAATCCCCTCCCAATCCCCCTGCCTCCCTCAGCCCCTCTCCCTCCCCTTCCCTAGTCCTCAGAAAGAGGAATCCTTCTCCCTAACATCTGACCTCTACCTATCAAGTCTCATCTGTACTACCTGTAACCTTTTCCTCTGTTGCCTGAGAAGGCCACCCTGACAGTGGGAAGTGATCCAAGTTGGGGGCCAGAGTCCATTTCAGAAGTCCCTACTCTCCATATTGTGGGACCCGCAAGCAAACTGTGCTACTACATCTGAGCGGGAGGTCCAGGTACACATCATAAATGGTCCTTGGTCAGTGCATTAATCTCTGTGTTGTAGTGTAAGCATCCTGTATTATGTAGCTAATGTCCGTTTATGAGTGAGCATATACCATGTGAGTCTTTCTGGGTCTTGTTTACCTCCCTTAGGATGATCTTTCTACTTCCATGCATTTGCCTGCAATTTTCACAATTTCCTTGTTATTAATAGCTAAGTAGTATTCTATAGTGTAAATGTATCACAGTTTCTTTACCCATTCTTCAGTTGAGGCACATCTAGGTTGTTTCTACAGTGTGGCTATTACAAATATAGCTGCTATGAACATAGTTGAGCAAATGTCCTTGTTGTGTGGTGGAGCATCTTTCCAGTATATGCCAAGGAGTGGAATATCTGGGTCGTGAGGTAACCCTATTCCCAATTTTCTGAGAAAGTACCAGATTGATTTCCAAAGTGGTTATGCAAGCTTGCACTCCCACAATTGTACTTCCCAGCAATGAAAGAGTGTTCCCTTTCTCCACTTCCTCACCAGCATGTGCTGTCACTTGAGTTTTTTATCTTAGCCATTCAGATGGAATCGCTGAGTCATTTTATCTTGCATTTCCCTGATAACTAGGGATGTTGAACATTTCTTTAAGTGTTTCTCAGCCATTTCATATTCCTCTGTTGAGAATACTCTGTTTAGTTCTGTACCCTATTTTTTTAATTGGATCATTTGGTTTGGTGGTGTTTAACTTCTTGAGTTCTTTATATATTTTGGATATTAGCCTTATGTCAGATGTAAGGTTGGTGAAGATATTTTTCCAGTCTGTAGGCTGTCATTTTGTTCTGTTGACAGTGCCCTTTGCCTTACAGAAGGTTTTCCAGTTTCATAAGATCCCATTTATTAATGGTTGATATTAAAGTTCAGGAAGTTGTCTCCTGTGCCAATGAGCTCAAGGCTCTTTCCCACTTTTTCTTCTAACAGATTTAGTGTGTCTGGTTTTGTCTTGAGGTCTTTAATCCATTTGGACTTCAGTTTTGTGCAGGGTGATAGATATGGATCTATTTGCATTTTTCTACATATAGCAATCCAGTTAGACCACAAGATTTGTTGAAGGTGCTATCTTTTATCCATCGTATGGATTTGTTTTTTGTTTTTGTTTTTGTCAAAAATCAAGTGTCCATAGGTGTGTGGGTTTATTTCTATTTCTTTGATTCAATTCCATTGATCAACCATCCCATTTCTATGCCAGTACCATGCTGTTTTTATTACTCTTGCTCTATAGTACAGCTTGAGATCCAGAACAGAGATTCCTCCAGAAGATCTTTTATTGTACAGAGTTGTTTTAGCTATTCTGGGGGTCTTATTTTTTATATGAGTTGAGAATTGATCTTTTAAGGTTGGTATAGAATTGTGTAGGTATTTTGATGGGGATTGCATTGAATATATAGGTTGCTTTTGGTAAGAGGGCCATTTTACTATGTTGATTCTCCTGATCCGTGAGCATGGGAGATCTTTCCATCTTCAGAAATCTTCAAATTCTTTCTTCAGAGATTTGAATTTTTTTTTATGCAAGTCTTTTGCTTTCTTGGTTAGAGTTACACCAAGGTACTTTCTATTGTTTGTGGCTATTGTGAAAGGTTCTGTTTCCCTAATTTCTTTCTTAGCCTGTTTGTCATTTGCATGCAGTAGGGCTACTGTCTTTGAATGGATTTTGTATCCAGCCACTTTGCTGAAGGTGTTTATCAGTTGTAGGAGTTCCTTAATGGAAATGTTGGGGTCACTTACGTAAACTATCATATCATCCTCGAATAGTGATAGTTTGGCTTCTTCCTTTCCAATTTGTATCACCTTGATCTCCTTTAGTTGTCTTATTGCTCTAGCTAAGACTTCAAGTACTATATTAAAGACATACGAAGAGAGTAGACAGCCTTGTCTTGTCCCTGATTTCAGTAGAATTGGCTTAAATTTCTCTCCATTCAGTTTGATGTTGGCTATAGGCTTGTTGTATATTGTTTTTATTATTTTTAGGTATGTGCCTTGTATCCCTGCTCTCTCCAGGACTTTTAACATGAATATGTGTTGAGTTTTGTCAAATACTTTTTTTGGCATCTAAGGAAATGATTATGTGGATTTTCTCTTTCAGTTTGTTTATATGATGAATTACATTGATGGATTTCCATATATTGAGCCACCCCTGCTTGCTTGGGATGAAGCCTACTTGGTTATGGTGAATGATATGTTTTATGTTTTCTTGAATTTGGTTTGTTAGTGTTTTATTCAGTAGTTTTGCATCAATGTTCATAAGAGAAATTGGTCTGAAATTCTCTTACTTTGTTGATTATTTCTGTGGTTTGGGTATCAAGGTGACTGTGGCCTCATAAAATGAGTTTAGTAATGTTCCTTCTGATTCTATTTTGTGGAATAGTTTGAAGAGTATTGGTATTAGCTCTTTTTTGAAGGTCTGCTAGAATTTTGCACTGAATCCATCTGGTCCTGGACTTTTTTTGGTTGGGAGACTTTTGATGACTGCCTATATTTCTTAAGGTGTTATAGGACTATTCAATTTGTTTACCTGGATTTGATTCAATTTTGGTAGTTGGTAGCTATCAAGAAAAGTGCCCATTTAACTTAGGTTTTCAAATTTTGTGGCACATAGGCTTTGAAGTAAGACCTGATGATTCTTTGGATTTCCTTGGTGTCTGCCATTATGTCTCCCTTTCCATTTCTTATTTTGTTAAATTGAATATTCTCCCTCTGCCTTCTAGTTAGTTTGGCTAAGGGTTTGCAATCCTGTTGATTTTCTCAAAGAACCAGCTCTTGGTTTCATTGATTCTTTGAATTGTTTTCTCTGTTTCTAATTTATTTATTTCAGCCCTGAGTTTGATGATTTCCAGCTGTTACTCCTCTTGGGTATGTCTGCTTCTTTTTGTTCTAGAGCTTTCAGGTGTGCTGTTAAGTTGCTATTATGAGATCTCTCCAGTTTCTTTATGAAGGCACTTAGTGCTATGAACTTTCCTCTTAGCACGGCTTTCATTGTGTCCCATAAGTTTGGGTATGTTGTGCCTTCAGTTTCATTGAATTCTAGGACATTTTTAATTTCTCTTTTTATTTCATCCCTTACCCAGAAGTCATTGAGTTGGGAGTTGTTCAGTTTTATGAGTTTGTAGACTTTCTGCTATTTCTTTTATTCTTTAGTTCCAGATTTAATCCATGGTGGTCTGATAAAATGCAAGGGATTGTTTGGATTTTCTCATATCTGTTGAGGTTTGCTTTGTGACCAAGTATATGGTCAATTTTGGAGAAGGTTCTATGAGGTGTTGAAAAGAAGTTGCATTCTTTTGTGCTCTGTAGATATCAGCCAGGTCCATTTTCTTGTGTTTTCTTTGTTGCTTCTAATTCTGCCTTTAGTTCTTGAATAGTTTTATTCATTTTTTCTCCCATTTGATTGAATTTTCCTGGAATTCTTTATAGGGTTTATTCAATTCCTTCATCTATTTGGATGTATTTTCTTGTAATTCTTTATAGGATTTATTTAATTTCTTCATCTGTTTGAATGCATTTTCCTGTATTTCTTTGAATGATTTATTTTCCTCTTTCAAGGCTTCTATCATTTTCATCACTTCTTCTTGCACTTCATTGGTGTTCATATCTCCAGGGCTTGCTGTGGTAGGATCACTGGTTCCAGTGGTGTCATATGGTTCGACTTTTATTACTAGTCTTTTTGCACTGGCCTCTAGGTGTCTGATTGTCTCTGGTGTTATCAGGCCTAGAGGCTCGTCCAATGCAGTTGCTTTCTGTGTCCCATGTGGGCCAGACAGGTTGTGAGCAAGTAATGAGAGCTCTAAAGTGAGGGTTGTTTGCTAGGGCTCCCCAAAGGCCTCCTCAGGATGATGGACAGTGGTATTTGAGCCTTCACCCAGCTCAGCTCTGCTGGGTTCTCTGTCTGTATCCCAATTGGGTCAAGCAGAAGAGTAGGCTGATAGAGTTCCAAGCCCAAAGCTGCCCAGGTGCCCTATAGTCCTGTTTGAGAGGTCAGGGCTCTGCCTATCTGCTCTGCATCCCAGATGGCCCAGGCTGGTAAGCATCTGGGTGTCTGAAGAGGATCAGAGCCCAAAGCTCCTGGGGTGCCCCACAGGCCTCCTCAAGATGTCAGGGCTCTACTTACCTGCTGTGTCCCAGATGGGATAGGCCGGTAAGCAGAGATCTGAGCCCAAAGCTGCTCATGGAATAGCAGCTAATGTGGAGTGTGGCCCGCATAGGTCTCTGCTCTGCCTGTCTGCTCTGTGACCTAGATGGGCCAGGCCAGTAGGCTACAGGCAAGCAGAGAGAGATCAAAGCCCAAAGCTGCTGGCAGGATGGCAGCTAATGTGGATTGGGGTGAGTGCCGGGACTCAGCTCTGTCTGTATGTTCTATGTCCAAGATCTGGTAAACAGCCGGTGGGCAGAGAGCTCCCAAAGCTGCATGGGTGTCTCACAGTCTTTCTGAAGATGGAAGCTAATGTGAGTTGTTCCCCAGGACTTTTCTGTGGGTTAGTTGGGTAGCCAGGGGTCAGACCCTCCCATGCTCCCCACAATGTGGATCCTTCTTACCTGAGAATTAGCATCACTGTTGTTTTGTCTCAGCTTTGTCTTTGGATGACTGTGCAGTCCTGGTTGTCCTGCTGATCAGAAACGGTGGGTCTGTGCCACCATCTTGGATCCCTCTCTCTCTCTCTTTTTTTTTTAACATGAGTGGTGTAAAGTTCTTTATATATTTAAAGTTCAAGTCAGACATAACATGCCCAACTAGTGAAAATAAAAGACTTTTCCAATTATTTTTTGTGCTTTATAAATACAGGAAGACATGTGTCAAATTAAGAAATGTCTGCAGAATTTCAGCCATGGTAATAATTTGTCACTCAGTGACAAGTCACTGTATCTCCCAGAAACTCGTTTTCTTCCTGAGCTCCAGAGTCTCCTAGGCTCCATTCCTGGTTAGATCACAGAGATGGGATTGGGGACAAGGTCAGTGGCTGGGCCTCCCCATCCTCATTTCCCAGTCACAGCATCTCTGCTTCCATATGGTGATATATAAGAGACAAAGAAGTCCTTATAGTAAAGAAGAAACATGGGTTTATGAATAGAGAGACACAGTAAGAGTAAATTTCTAAGAGGGACCACCTAAGGATATGCTTTCAGCTAAACAGGAAAGGTGACAGAGAACGTGGCAAAGGTAGAAAGATGGAGGTTATCTTTTCTTTCTTTGTCTATTGGAAACTATTCAGTTTATTAGGTATGAGATCTATTTATTTCCAAAGAATGTATCAAACAGCAAGAGAAAGAAAATGATTCAGGTTTTTAAACAAACCTTTGGTTTTCTCAATATTAATTAGTGTGAAAGCTTACTGTATAATCAGCATTTTGTTTTTACTTCCTTAAAGATTGTAAAGCCAATAGGTCACCTTCAGAAGGCCTTTCACATCCTAAAGTATGAAAACAATGCTGAAATCATATATAGTCAGAGGAGCTCTTCATTAACACTGTTCTTCCACTAAGTCTCTACCTGGATAGCTTTAAGGGCCATGCATCGATTAAAAAGACAATAATTACATTGAATGTCTCATCTTCCTTTAAAAAGAAAAAAAAGGTACCCCTTCAGCATGAATTAATTACAACATTCATTCAAAAATAATGACTGTAATTATGTTTGGCATTTAGGGACTTCCTATCACAGAAAACAGACAGTTTGAGCAACAAACATCACCTTTTGGTTCCATGACTAAAATGCTGTGTGGCTCAGTTCCACGGTGTTGAAGACCAAGATCCTCCCACTCGTGGGCACAAGACCAGCAGCAACGTGCATCAGGAAGAGAAATTAATGCGTGGTGCTTCCTATCATCTATCTGTTTTTCATAAACCCCCCCTTAATTGTGTACCTCTGTATTTTAGCTGTAAAGGAAGGATATGAACATATTACATGTTTCAGCCTTAGTCTTTGGGGCTCAGCCAGTCACTTGCGATGACCGTGTGTGAAGCCAGCCCAGCCTTTCCCACTGGTCATCTTCCATCTACAAATCACAACTTTGTAGTCACCATCAGGTCAACCTGGAAGCTTCAGGACACATTTTTGCCAGCTGCTGGACTCTGCCATTCAATGGCCATAACCTTACTAACTAAATGTGATCAAAGTTACCACACAAAAAGGGTAGAGTTTTAAATGTTCACATGACACTCCCATCAGGAAAGTTCTTTAGAGCTTACAAAACAACACTCCAGCCAACCAGCTTCCATCTTCCCTCCCACAGCCCTGTCTTAGCCAACTCACCCGAAAACGCTTAGTAGTCTCCATGGTTGCATGTGGCATATGTATTCAGAAAGAATAAACAGCACAACGAAATACATCCCCCACCTCCCACCCCCCACCCCCATCATATAAATAAGACAGTACTGTTATGGAAGAAGAAATGCTGATCCTATACAATTTCCTCATTTTAATGAAAATATGTGCTAGCTGCACGGCTTAAAGTTTCAGACTTGAGAACCTGCTTTCTTACAATATATCTTACCAGACAGGATACTGTACGTGACTCACTATTGGCACCAAAGGCACTTAGTGGTAGGCCCCTGAGCATCTAGTCTCCTGCCTCTGGAGCCCAGCTGTTTAGTTTCAAATGCAAGCACCACAGAGTTTGCTCTCTTTGTCTTTAGTTTTCTAAATTGAAATCTACAAATGCGCAGACTTCCTCTGGTTGGCCTCTTTTGTTGCTGTTGTCTTGGTTAAACATTTCAGGATACTTAACCTTCTGCCCAGGCTTTCCCTTGGTCCTCTTCATAGCAACTGGCTTCCCGGTCCAGTCTACAAAACTATGTGGTTTAGGATGTTATGAGGACACAAAGGATTTTAGACATCAAATGCCAAGGATGCCTTGCTCAGTAACATCCAGAAACAAAGCTTTCTTGTTGATGATGCAGAGCCCTTCCCACTCCTTTTGTGGACAATTGTAGATTATGGGCCAACACAATTGGAAGATCCTAGAGGAGGAGTTACAGATACGGTAATATTAGACAGAATTTTAATGAGCAGAATTTATTTGCAGAAGTTTTATGGACTTCCCCTTTTCTCCCTCAGTTTGGAAGGCTGTGATAGCCCTGTTTTCTTCTGCTCTCCATCTTTAGATCCATCTCAATCACCCACTATTCTCTGTTTTTCCATTGACACATAAGGATCATCCATGTTGACTAAATACAGCACATCATCCTGATATGTTGTGGACGGTTAACTGCTGTTAACCTATCCATTGCCTTACTTGCTTATTTTCTCATGAGAGCATCTGTTACAAATGCCCAAGTGAACATACTGCTATTAGTTATAACCAGTATGGCTTTTCTCAATGCCATAGCCCAATACTTGACAAGAAGCAGTTTGAGGAAAGGATGGTTTTCTTAACTCATAGTTCAGAGTTCAGGCAAGACGTGGTGGCGGAGGCAGCTCCTCAGGGCAGTGCTGGGAAGCTGCTTGCTCACACCTCAGTGGATTGGTTAGCACATAAAGAAAAATTCTGGAGTTTGACTGACTTTTTCCTTTTCCTCTTTTCTTTCAGCCCAAGGTGCCCACCAACTCACACTCAGGGTGGATGTTACACACTCAGTTAACTCCCTCTATAATCATCCTCAGACACACCCAGATGCGTGCTTCACAGAGGCCCAGGTGGTCCATAATCCAATCAAAATCAAAATCAAGATCCATCTCCACAGTAATCATGTCATAGAATAAATGTCTTGAATTTATTGTTCATTTCTAATTAAAATTTGGTAGGTTTTGAGCAAATCTCCCCAGCCCACAGTCCATCGGTCTCCAACAACCATGTTTCTACTCCTTGCTTCTATTAGTCATTTAAATAAGTCCATGGAGTATTGCTGTTTACTATAATGATTGCACTGCTTTTTCACTGCTGTGACCAAGTGCCTGGCAAGAAGCTGTTTCAGGGAAGTAATGTTTGTTTTGCCTTGTGCATCAAAGGATACAATCCACCAGGCCAGAGAAGACATGGGAGCCGGACCTCTGACCTCGGACCTCTGACCTCAGCCTTTCCTATTCAATTTGATATCTAGGTTTGTCCATGTTATTGAAAATGAGAATTACCATTTTTAATGATAAGTGGCCATCCATTGTGTACATATAGCACAATTACCTCATCCTGTCATCTACTGGACACTTAGCTTGATGCCACATCATGATTATTAAAATTGCTTGCTATTCTTTTAAACAAATTGAGCTTTCTTGCTTGTTGTTTTTATTCTAGAGTTTGGAAAGCATGGGGGAGAATTTTGCACCAGAAAAAAAATATGCAATTTCCTACTATTAGTTCAGTGCACTTCTGTTCGAACAACCACCCCAGAAACTTGGTCAGAATTCAAAGTTAGAGCTTCCATAGGCTCTAATTCCAGGAATTTTGTTAAGTCCCCATGAAAATTCCATGCTTTCATTATTTGTACACAAGGAGAGTCTGCATTAAAAAAAAGTAGGAAGAATTGAGCACCTAGGACAGGTCCTTGAACACGATAGAGGCTCTTCCCTGAGCAATTATCAGAATCCTAACCTTCTTAATTTTACCTGTGACCACACTGCCAGAGTGAACTTCTGCCAGAATAAACTTTTGTAAAGGCACTTCTGTTACATATTGTGGAGATAGGAAGGGAAGGAAGGTGGGAGGGTGCACTGTAACTGTGAATGGCCAAAGTTAGCTGTGAATAGTCCACTAAATATAATAATTAAGTGCTCATTCAAGTGAAAGATGGTAATGCTGCAGGTAACTCTTCGATGCCTTGCATGGAAGAGCTTGGAAAACAGGCAGAGGTCTGTGGTGGGTGAGAGTGACGACCATCTCACACTGACCGGAAATCAGGACTGTGACCCATTTCTCATTTCTGTTTTTCATCAGTTCATCAGTGCCACTGCTGCTGCTGCTGCTGTGTGTGTGTGTGTGAGAGAGAGAGAGAGAGAGAGAGAGAGAGAGAGAGAGAGAGAGAGAGAGAGAGAGAGAGAGAGAGAACATGGGAATCTCATTATAATGGTGTGTATAATGTACATTGCCAATCAAGCCAACAAAGCTTTTCCTAATCCACTGTCATACTCAGCTAAGATAAAGTACCAGGAATCAAAAAAGCACAGCTCTAGTATGCATAACCCTCAGACACTGGAAAATCAAGTTGTAGTTTGACAAGTGAAAGAAAATCAAATGCTCAATAATTTTGTATCTGATGATGCAACAAGGATATTTATCAAATATCTCTTGGGGACTTGCCAATGATGACATAAATAACATTTGCTTTGAGCCTCTGTTGTTCGAATGCTAAATGTGGTTAATAAATCTTCCTCTTTAGTCTCGGGCGCAATTGTCAAGGAGCTTGTTGTGTATGCAGAGTCATTAGGTTATTTGCAAGAAGCAGCACTGTTTACTAAGCGTTGTGAGAAAGCAGCAATATTATATGAAAGTCAGACAGAAAAGATTCGGCCCTATTTCTAAGATTTCCTCAGAGATAAATTTGGACTTTTCAAAGTTAAATATACCATTTTTGCAGTATTTTCCAGTGTGATTTTTAACTAAAGATTTGTTCTGTTTTCCAATGTGGACTCCAATTCTATTCTCATTGATTGATGATGACATCTTTGGCCATTTGGGTCATACATTTTAGAAGCTGTTTCTTTTGTGGTAGTGTTGTGATCCTGAGCGTGAGGCGGGCTTCTCAAATCTGTGTCCCGCAGTAGTTATAGCAAACATTAATTTCAGATATTCTAAAACTATCATTTAACCAAATGTCTGAAATGTTGCCTTAAAAAATGCCACCTCGCGATATGTCAAATACATCTTGTTTGGGGTTTATTCCTTTTATTTCTTTTGTGTGAATGTCACACCGCCATTTGTGTAGCCAAAAATAGCTTATTCACATTACCAGCTGATAGCTGGCAAAGCCCTCTTTTGCAGAATGTCATTGCTCCTTATTTCCTCTCAGAGTGGCCTCCCTCACTCACTCCTTTGTATTAAAGGTCATTGCTGATGTCACTGAGATCAGTGTGGTTCAGCATGTGGCAAAAGCCAAGCAAAAGCAATCTGTTCCTTCCATCTATGGGAAATTATTTCATAATTCTTCTCTTTTTGCTCTCTAGAATTGGGGGTTCCCATAGTTCAAAATCATTTAATTAGTTTCTGATGGCAGTAAGCCAGGGTTGTCCACCTTGCAGTACTTACCGAGTTGGTAGCAGCAGCTTGTCTTCATCAGGAGGGCCTCATCACACTGGTCCTGCCCACCCTGTTCATCTCTACTTGGAAGCTTATGAACAAGCCTTTTCTTACCTGTGGTTGTTCATGCCCAACCCTGCGGAGCCACAGCAGTCCTGGCTTCAGTGCTGACGGAACAGCTGTAGGCTTCGTACTTTTTCAAATTTACTTTGTTTGGGGTTCTTTAGTGCTTATGCCTCCCTTCCAACCCACCTATCCTAGATAGGAGAGAAAAGAGGTTAATGGGAACAGGAGAAGTAGGCCTTCTTAGACTCAGTTCCTGGGAGCAATTGCACTGGCCTCGTCAGCAGAATTCCAGCAGACCCATTAAACAGCAAACCAGCAATTCAGCAAAGGTGACTGTAATCGCAGCCACCGGAACCCAAAACCTGGAAGCATTCTCTAGGAGTATCTTGAGGTAGAGCAATGGTGTGTGTGTGTGTGTGTGTGTGTGTGTGTGTATGTGTGTGTGTGTGTGTGTGTGTGCATGTATCTTCTCAGAGTCCATAACTGGGATGTTTATCAGCTGGCAAAGACCAAGCCCCCGAAGGAGGTGGCTCCCCCTCTAGTGGATAAACATCACCTGTTCTCTCACAAGTCTCTTTCCCATCTCACACTTGGGATCAAAACAAAAACATGTTTACCTCAACTACAAATTGATTCGTTTCAGCTTGCTACTCATGACTCAGACCTGATGCATAAAAGGTGTTGAGAACCTCTTTTTTAAAAACCTATTTATGGTCATTTCTATAAATGTATGTCTCAGCTACACTGGATTCTTAAATTGGTCCCTATGCCTCCACTTTCAGTTGATTCCTGCATTTAATGTAATGTTGATTCTCCTCTGGACAAGGTTAAAAAAAACTCTTGAGTGAACTGTCTATATTTTTAATGTTGCATATGCTTCAACGTGCGATGCTTCTTTTTACATTAATCTTCTCCTGCAGCAGGCACCGGCATTTTATTTTTCAAAGAACCAACAGACTACAGGTCCAACCTGTTCTCATTATTCAATGAGCTCCAAATCAGGGATAACCCTCCAATGAGCAAAGATGCCCTTCAGGGAAGAAATACAGGAGAGATAAAAGACAAAGTGCCTGCTTTGGTGGCGTTGGTGAGTTACTGGCAGTCTTAACAGATGTCCAAGGGAGATTTCAAACATTCAAATTTGTATTTTATAGCCAGCATCACATTAGAGCTCCCACAAACACATATGAGGGGGTTGGTAGATTGGTTCATATGACCACAGAGGCTGCAAAGTTGCAAAGTGGCCGTCGGCAGGCTCCACGGCCAGGGAATCTGAAAGTTGCTTCATCTGAGAAGCTGGAAGAGCCAGAACAGGAAAGGGATCACAACCTGACTGTGAGACTGAATTACAACAGCCCTCAAAAGCATACTGAGGACCAGGCTGCTTGCAAGTTCTGAGAACCTAAAAAAAAAAAAAAAAAAAAAAAAATATGTACAGGTTGAGGAGGGAGAACACAGGGAAGAGCCACCTCCTAACTCCGCTCCTCTGAACCCCAACCCTCCTCCCCTCCCCTCCTCCGGTACACAAGTAACCTAAAGAGGGAAGTGCAGTGGTAGAGCCCTGAGCTGGAAGCTAAGGAAGGATAGAAGATGAGCTAAGTCGTAATTAGCCCCATCCCGTCCAAAAGTTAGGCCTGTCTCCTGAAGCCATCTTTAAAAACATGAGTACTCAAGGAAAAGCTCCTTCTCTGTCTCCCATGACTGTGACCCAGGTCTTATTGGAAAGGAAGAAGCTCTGACTCAATGGATTGCATGTGGTGCCGTGCTGGCTGTGGAATTTTCTGGAAATACGCCTTTGGCTACCTGGAAAAGTTACTAACAAAGGAGTGTCTCCTCTCCTGCAAAGCCTCTGAAATATAAAATGCATAAATATATACATATATAGCATAATATAATATAATATAATATAATATAATATAATATGATATAATATAGCTTACCATGAAGACTATCTGACAAAGGGAAAACTCTTGAAAGGACAAGGTAAAAACCACAAGCAAGAAGTATGAATTTATAATTGATAAGTGAGACGCGTTGCCTGTCATCTCCCAAGTTTATCAGTATCCTCTCTCAATATCGTACTGAAAATGCTTTTTAAACAACTTAACTGTGTCCTATCCATCCAACCCCATCTCTTCCAGGAATCCTAATGGGTCTTTGAAAGCTCAAGACGCATAGTTGAGAATCGGTGCTCTAAACGAGCAGGGCTATCTTCTGCACACAAAGGAGAGAGGAGTGCTACAGTCGCTCCGTGAGAAGGATGAACGGAAGGGGTGGCCCTTAGTTTGCTGTCAGCAAACAATGAGCTCACAATGTCGTGTTGTAGAAAATTAAAAAAATTAATTATTACACCGGTATTATCTAACCAGCTATTGTAATCAATAATGACACAGGCACCTGCTGTATTTTAGAATTCTAACCTGGGAAACCCTCTAAACTGTCCTCATCACTTCCCAGGCCATCTGCTTTAATCAATCCTATCTGAGTTATTTCCAACCCATAATCCCAAAATACTTACTAATGTTCTTCATCTGGGCTGTTTTCCTCCATCCGTGCTGATGCAGCCATGTGCTTCTCGCCACGCTAACCCGTCTCGACTTCTTTTCTTTCTTTCTTCCTTTCTTTCTTTCTTTCTTTCTTTCCTTCTTTCTTTCATCCTTTTTTCTTTCTTTCTTTCATCCTGTACCTGTCTCCTCCCTCTCTGCCTCGTAGTCCCCTGACTCCAGGCCTGTGAACCTCAGACTCCACCTCTCCATCTTCTGCCAAATTCCAGGCTTCAGCATTTTTTAACAGGTAGAGTAAGGTTTGCACAACGAGGATGGGTGAGCCTGAGAATGTGCTCCTCTGGGCAGCAACTATATCAGTAATTAGCACCAGGCCAGAATATATGGCACCAGACCGAACCCCAACCATTTGATGTAACTCCTAGAGAGAAAAACAAGATCCATTGATGAGATTCAAACCAAGAAATTCTCAACCTCAGCAGTGCCGGAAATGAATCACAGATGGCTTCAGGAGACAGAAATAACTTTTGGGCAGGCTGGAGCACATGCCTTTGAGTGCCTTTCTTTCTCAGTCATTTTGGGGGGTTCTTTGTGTAGACATGGATAGCCTTGATTGTCCTAACACTTCTGCAAAGAGAACGGGCTCAGCCTTCGCACTCACTGTATCCTCTGACACCTTTGTCCCTTGTGGGGTCTTGTCTCCTTGAGGAAGTCTCTTTATAGAGAACTCCAGAATGAGCTTTTTATTTTTAGACTTGCAATCACCCTTGGCCAGGAACAACTTCCTCGCATGGAACTTGGTATCGGTGCCATCCATGACAGCTTCCCCAAACAATCAAATTCCACCATGCTGTTATAGAGCATAGGATCATTACTGACACCACCATCTGAAATTGCCCTACAGTATATAAACACTGTTGTTGCAGTTGATGGGGGTGGGGTGGGGGTGGCTGATGTGTCAATTTAAATTGTTTTATAAAATTCAGTCTAAATACTGTCATAGTCTATAATGCAGACAACATGTTAACACATGACTATTATAAAATAACCTGGTTGTTTATATTTTTAAAAGTGAAAAATGGCTATTTTATAAATGCTCCCTCAATGTTTGATGTAATTATGCTTTTTTTAACTTTAACATTTTATTTTGTGTAAAAAAAGGGCAAATTTAGTGAATTATTTTCATCTTGTACACAAAGTTATAATTTTAATGCTTTTCACATCCATGCTGAAAATTTGCATTTTGGTATAAATGAGAGGAACATAAATTTCTCTGAAGGAATTTTTCACGCCATTATATACATTCCATGAGAAAGCTTCAAACACTTTCTCAATGATCACAAGTTACCAGAAAATAAAAGATTAAATTTGTCCAGATATTGATTGATATATCAAATGCACACAGAAATGATGTAAAAACCTTATGTACTTTACTTTGGCTTCTGTCCTTGAAAGGTTTGCCCAGGGACGGATGCATTTTTTAAAATAAATGACTGTGGCTTTATTTAAAATATGAAAATCAAAGGAAGATACCCAGTTTAGTAATTATGCTTTTACAGATAAGCCTTTTAAATGCAGTGTCCAGTTAGATGTCAAGCTAAGAGGGGGATATCTGCAAAACACTATGACTGCTATGGAGGAGATCAGTTGGCTTCCACAAGTGCTTTATATAGCTCAGAATGAGACATTTTTCCAATAGTACAAAGGAAGGTGCGGATAATGACAAGATAGTGATGGTGAGAAAGTCCAGAGATGGTCTCTAGTTCTGTGAGAGGCTTTAGGAACCTTTTCAGCCCTGATAAGGCTGCTATTTTGGTTGCCTGCGTATTACTCAGTTTCTCAGTGTCAAATGCTCCATCCCCTACCCCTGAGCACACCAGTCAATCCTGAAAGCAGCGCTGAGTGATCTGCTGCCCCTCAGCGACCACAGCTTTCTGGGGAAAGAATACTCTTTCCTGTGTACAGCTGGAAACTGAGCACCCATCTGATACCAGGCATTTTCTTTGACACTTTCCCTTCAAGTGTCTGAGAAAACTGCCAGTAGATTGCATGTAGCCATAACTTAGGACTAAGGTCTACTAAGTGAGCAGCAGCAATATCTCCACTCTTGGCTATTTTAGTGAAATGTTTCAGACATGATGAACCAGTAGCAACTTTCCTTCCATCTCTGACAGCATCCTGCCTAAAACTTGCTGTAAGATAGAGTGTCTGCTTGTTCCTGTTGCATTCTTGCAATGGGGAATCATGGTCAGTTGGCTGATATGTTGCACAGATGCATGACTGGAGGCTCTTCCATCTCAGTTTAGCCAGTGCTAGAAGTGAGCTCTCATTTCAGAAGGCATTGCTGTCTGAGCATTCTTATGTTTATTAAACTCACTATTCAAGTTGCCGTCACTAAGTTGATTTATTTAAAAGTGCCATATGCATTTTTTTCTCCTTACCATTGTACCCTATCCAAACTGGAGGTCTGGTTCACTTATAAAACCCACAGCTGGTGTTAGATACAATTAGTACTTTGGTAGTGTCAGCTCTCCTTGTCTATTTATCCACTGATTTCAGTAATTCTAACACTGTGATGCTTAAGTAAGACTATTACCCTGAGTTTTGTGGGAATATCTTCATATCTTGATAAATTATTCATTTCATTTTAAATATGTGGAAAATACAAGAGCTGATAAACATTTATTCAAAAATATAAGGCCTCTTCATGTACTAACTAAGTTAGGTTAATATAAAAAAAAAAGTCATACATAGACTGGTGACTTGAGCAGTAGCTGGGCAAGGGAGCACAGTCCTGTAATCCCAGTCACCAGGTTATCCTATGTCCTACTTATCTCAGAAGTAACAGACTGTGTTCCTGCTAGATGCCAACATATCTGACCAGGTGGTTGGCAAGTATCTGATGGACACTGTCAACTCCCCACTGGGACTTGTCACCTACGTCTGTGAGAAGGCAGTCCATTGATGATTCCAACTAAGTTAACCCACCAACTCTCATGACAGTGTCAGCAGGTCGGATCTGCTTATCCTATCCAACGTCTGTGGTTGAGCATCCTACTTCTGTTGATACAGAAACATACCAGTGATTCTTTATGAGGACAGGGAGTGGGGGAAAATTAATATTTCCTTAAGTATATGCAGGTAGCTTTTTTGAAGTATCATGAAAAACAATTGACATCAAACACTACTCTAAACTGTACATTTGGAAGTATATCTATTCATTACCCATCCCTGATTATTCTGTGTGGGTTTTATTTGTTTGGTCAGTTAGTTTTTTATTTTAAAATTGTTTTTATTATTTAAGTTATTGAAGAAAATTAAATTTCTATAAGATCTGCATATTGGCTGAAACACAAATTGTCAAACAACTCTTCGTTAACATAGTGGCTGGAAAGTATTATTTCTTTTGCGTGTGTACAGAAAGTTTATTTTTATTTTATCTTACTTTTGTTGAAAATAGATTCTTTTCTCATACACTAGGTCATGATTATAGGGTTCCCTCCCTCTCATCTGCCCCGTTTCCTCCCCACCACTCCCCTTCTCCTCCATTTCTGTCTCTCATTAGAAAAGAACAAGTTTATAAAAGATAACAACCAAACATGACAAAATAAAATATAATAAGAAAAACTATCATATTGACACAGCAGTCTAACAGGAGGAAAAGAGTCCCAGGAGTAGGTTCAAGAGTCAGGGATCTATTTATTCTCACAGTCAGGAGTCCCGTAAAAGTATTAAGCTCATAGCTATAGCATATACACAGAGGACCTAGGGCAGAACCTTTCAGGCTCTCTGCTTGCTACTTCTACCTCTGTGAGCTATTATACATTTTGCTTAGTTAACTCAGAGGGCCTTCTTCTCCTGCTGTCCTCCATCCCCTCTGGCTTGTACAATCTTTCTGCCTCCTCTTCCACAGGATCCTCTGAGCTTTGAGGGGAGGGATTTGATGGAGGCCTCCAATTACAGCTCTCTCTCTCTCTCTCTCTCTCTCTCTCTCTCTCTCTTCACATAATATCTGTTTTGGGGTCTCTGCATCTGTTCCCATCAGCTACCATCTCTAATGATAACGTAATATCACTAGGAAACATCTTATTCTTTTAGTAGTGTTTTGTTTTACCCTAGGTCTCTGGCCCATCTAGTCTTTGGCTCTTGGTTACCCAAACAGTGTGGGTTATGAATTCCTTCTCATGGAGTGGGCCTTAGGTCAAATCAGACACTGGTTGGCTGCTCCCACAAGTTCTTAGCCACAATTGCCCTAACATGTTTTGTAGGCAGGACAGATTGTAGGTCAAAGGTTTTGTGCTTGGGTGGTGTCCACGTTTCTCTTTTGGTAGCCTATAACGTTCCTTTCTGCACAAAAGAGACCTGAACATAGAGGTGAGGGCTCTCTGTAGGCACCAGGTTGCCTTCATTCAATGAGTTGTATGGAGGTTGTCCTCACCAATGGGCCTGCTGTTGGTTTACAGTGAGCAACTTTTTGTCTTAGCGTATAGACTGGGTTGTTTAGAAATATTCATGGGATCCTCCTTTGCCAACAACTCAATTGAACATATCCTAGGCCCATCACTGAAAGCCTCACCTGAATATAAGAGATATCCCCCATTACTAGGAGTCCTCCTTAGGATCACCTTCATAGATTCCAGGAAGTTTCCTCTACATTAGGTTTCCAAACAATGCCTCTCTCAAAATCTCCCCCTCTACCCCATCTCCCACACATACTTGATCCCCCCCACTCCAATCTCCACTGACTCCTAGTCCACCCATAAAATCTATTCTGTTTCCCTGTTCCAGGGAGATACCTATACCTGCCTTAGACTCCTCCTCTTTACCTAACATCTGTGGGTCTATAGATTGGTTATCATTTTTCTTTTTTTTTTTTAAGGTTCATTTATTTATTATGTATACAGTGTTTTACCTGAACACCAGAAGAGGACACCAGATCTCAGTACCTCAGGCTCAATGTTTGTGAGCCGCCATGTGGTTGCCGGGAACCGAACTCGGGACCTCCTGAAGAGCAAGACAGTACTCTCAACCTCTGAGCCATCTCATCTTCTTAATGGCTAGTATCTCCTTATAAGTGACTATATAACATATTTATCTTTCTGGGTGTGGTTACCCCACTCAGAATGGATTTTTATAGTTCCAACCATTTGCCTGCAAATTTCATGATATTTTTCAACAGCTGAGAGTACTCCATGTATAAATGTACCAGATTGGGTTTTAATCCACTCTTCTGATGACGTATAGCCAGGTTGTTTCCAGTTTCTGGCTATTATGAACAAAGATGGAATGAACATGGTTGAGCAAGTATCCTTAAGGTAAAATGTAGCCTAGGAGTGGTATAGCTGGTTCTTGAGGACAACTTTCTGAGGAACTGTGATACTGATTTCCACGGTGGCTGCACAAGTTTGCACTCCCACCCACAATGGAGAAATGTTACACTTGTGCCACGTCCTTGCCAGCATGAGCTGTCATTTGTGTTATTAATCTTGGCCATTCTGACAGGTGTAAGTTGGAATCTCAAAACAGTTTGACTTGCATTTTCCTGTTGAATATTTCTTTAAGTATTTCTCAGCTACTGTCCCTCTGTTGAGAATTCTCTGTTTAGCTCTGTTCCCATTTCTTATTTGGATTATTTGGGGGAGGGGTTGAAATCTAATTTCATGAGTTCTTTACATAATTTTGGTATTAGCCCTCTGTCAGATGTTGAGTTGGTAAAAAACCTTTCCCCATTGTGTAGGCTTCTCTTTGTAATATTGATGGTGTCCCTTGCCTTGCAGAATCTTTTAAGTTTCATTTAGGTTCCATATTTTTACTTGTTGATCTCGGTTTGTTCAGAAAGTCATCTCCTGTGACAATCTGTTCAAGGCTGTTCCCCACTTTCTCTTCTCTAAGGTTCAGTGTTGCTAGTTTTATGTTGAGGTCTTTGATCCACTCAGGCTTGTGCTATATGTTTAGTGTTTTGACAGTTATGAGGTGGGGGAACTTTCTTTTCTGGCCCAATCTATTTGGTATTCTGTAAGCTTCTTATACCTCTATATGAATGTTCTTCTTTGGGTTAGTAAAATGTTCTTCTATGATTTTTTTGTTGAAAACATTTTCTGGTCCTTTGAGCTGGGTTTCTTCTCTTTCCTCTATTCCTATTATTCTTGGGTTTTTGTCTTTTTTTTAAAAAAAACCATATTTTCTAGATGCTTTGTATCAAGAGTTTTTTTTTTTAGGTTTAGCATTTTCTTTGACTGATGTATTCGTTTCTTCTATTATACCATCAAGGCCTGAGAGTCTTTCTTCTATCTCTTGTATTCTGTTGGTGAAGCTTGCCTCTGTAATTTCTGTTAGAATCTCCAAATTTTTCATTTCCAAAATTTCCTCAGTTTAGGTTTTCCTTATTTATTCTACTTCCAATTTTGGATCTTAAACAGTTTTATTTATTTATTTACAGTGTTTATGTTTCCCTGTATTTCTTTAAGGGATTTATTAGTTTCCTTTTAGAGACTTGTATTATATTTATAAAGGTTGTTTTATGGTCTTTTCCTGTTCTTCAGCTATGTTGGAACACTCGGGGCCTGCTATACATGGTAGGGCTGCTTAGCTCTAGTGGGGATATACTGCCCTGGCTGTTGTTGCATGTTTTTAGGCTGGCATTTAGGCATCTGGGTTTGGGATGATTAAAGGTCTAGGTGATGATTAGAGGGCTTGTTTTATTGGGTGGCTGTTTTGTTTCTTAGTTTCTATTTTCTGTCTAGAATTTCAGCAAGTCTGATAACTGTGTGTTGCCTGTTCTCCTGGCCTGTTCAAATGGTGTGTTCACAGGGAATGCCTGCTGGGGTAGGATGCTGGGTAATGGGGATGAGTAGAAGGATCAAGTTTGGAGAAGGCCTTTGGGTCTGTTGTGGATGGAGTCAGAGATGAGAGGGAGACAGCAACAGGTTTCCAGCTATAGAGCTGGGCATGAGACTCGGGTGGGATTGGATCTCAGGAGCAGTAGGAGAGGTGTGGGTCTGCCCTCAGCCTATTTGCTGCCCTGGGAGGAGCAGCCCTTAGATTAGCACAGGGTGCCTGCTGGAGTTGGGGTCTGGGATCCAGCAGTGAGTGGGGGGAGGGAGGTTAGGAAGGATGGTCTACAGGATCCACAGGAGATGTGGGAAGTGGGAAGGAAAGGCTGAAGCTGATGTTCTGTTGCAGCGCTAGGGACAAGGCTACAGGATTGGGTGGGGCACAGAGAGACAGGAGAAGGCCTAAGGGCAGCCTACCTGCTTTTCTAGAAAGCATGGCCTGTGGCGTAGCAAGACAGTCTGTTGTTTTAAGGTATTGGGGAAATCTCTTTACATTATGATACGACAGATGGCACACCAGAGCTCCATCAGACAACCCTATATCAGCGTTTCCTCTTCAGCACATCTGGACACCTGCCACTTATCAATGGTACATGGCTTTTGACAGAACCAGAATTCCTGAGAAATCTGAAATCTTTATGAGTTTCATAGTTCCTGAGAAAGAGTATGGCTTTATCTCTTAAATTAGGATAATTTGAGTGGTCATCTTGGGCATTTAGCTGTTAACTCTTAACTCTAATCAAGAAAGACCTTGCACAAATAATCTAAAACACTGAATGAAAAAATCTATGTTTTATATTAGACCATATCACATCACCTTAGAAGTATATTTACACCTTAAATGAACTTTACTTAGGAGAACCAATGATAAAGGTAGGCTTTCATTTTCCAAGAAAGTATAGATAAGGGGCCCAGAAAAAAAAAAGGTAAAAGATCACTACATGTGTGTTAAATGTTTTTATAAAGCACTGTTTCCTGGACTACCTACCGTTTTTTCCCCAAGTGGGATGGTAAACAGCTTATAAATAAACACAGCAATAAAGTTTGAATGTCCAAATATATCAGACATGTTATGTGGCAGAAAACGCTGGCAAGACCCAGCTTTATATACTTAGCCAATGAGTCAAGTTAGAGTCATGAGTAGCTTCCAGTCAAGTAGGACTGCACTTGTCCTAGCACACCCAAAAGGAGCACTTAGATGTCACACACAGAGGTACATGAACAAGCTGTTTTTGTCATTAAAGACAACTCTGCCAGTTGTTATGGAATAACTATAAGGAATAATTATGTTACTGGTAAGTCTCTCACTCAATAGTCTTTATTTGTTCCATTTTCATTTGATGTACTCTAGAAAACTAAAATTGATTTCTTCTGTGGAGTAGTCTCTAAGGAAATAATTCTCCTTCTAGGAAATTTCCCTTAGGTTAAAAAAAAAAAATCAGAGGTTTCCTTGGTGGCTAACCACTCTTTGATGATACAGTTTTGGTGACATTTTCCTTCTTACATTGAGTGAGTAAAGCTTGGTATGAAAGGAGAGACAAATGGTAGAAATCATAAAGCTTCATGCCACAGTGCTGAGCAGACCACCCAACATCCTCCAGCGATTTGGCCCTACCAGAACGTTCTTCTTTTTTCAGAGAGGAAAAGCAAAGCAAAACTTCCTAGTGGCTGTGATGGGTATCTGTCCTACACTCCTTACTATATTAGCTAGTGCTTTTGGAAAATACATAAGTGATTAAAAACAACTCAAGTTTTGTGCCCAGATATAGTAAAACAAATACTAAAAATAGTAGTTTTGGATGATGCTCTTTGAAATTTCTTGGGAACAGTACTTAAATTACTTTGCAGTGAGATTTTCCATTTTCCCCCCTGGAGCAATCTGCGTTTTTCCCCTGGAGCAATCTGCTTGTTCCAAAATAAATATGGTAGAAAGTGAAAGTGTCCCTACATAAAATTTTTGTTTTAGCCTCCGCTTATGTCTCCTGTATACAAAACAGTAGCTCTTGTGAATTTTCTCTCCCTTGTAAAAATTCTTTCTGTGTAAAAGCAAAATCCTCTTCTTCTTCCTTCCAACAAGCTAGGCCCCGCCTCCCACCCAGGAGTGACAGGAGAGGACCTAGCATGCCGTGTTTCCATGGGCTGAAGGTCTGATTATGAGCTATTGGCTGGAGCCCAGGTGTGAAGGTCCCTTTACCAGCTGGCACTCTGGATGCCGAGAGGCTATTACACCCTAACCCGGCACTTGGATCTCAGCTGCTATCTTGTTAGGCGTGTTTTTTAATCTTAAGAATTTGGTGATTTTATTCAGTCTTATGTAGTTAAAAGTTTGTGCTCTTTCATAACTAAACTAGTTATATTTAGCCAAGGGTTTGAAATTTTTTTTTATTTACTTCTTCACGGTATTTTCCATTTAGACTCAGTTCTGTGTTTTTTTTTTTCTGCCGAGGTGGCAGAAATACCTACTGGAAATTGTAGACTAAAGTTTGGGTAGCATCCAATCAAGAAGGCATTGATCTACTCAATCTCTCAAAATTGCTCTTATTGGTAAAGCCTTTTGAAAGGATTGGTATTAGCTAAAGAACACCAAGACCAAGTTCTCAGCACAAAGATTTATTTGCTGCCCCCACCCCCCAAGGGACAGAAGGAAAAGAATGACAGAGACAAATTAGGTGAGCCAGGGGTGGCTCTTGACAGCTGGACTTCAATACTTTGATAGCTGGACCTTGGTAGTCAGCCTCAGGAGAAGGGAACAGGCCTTGGGGCCAGCATTAGGGATGCAATTTGATAGGTTTTAGCTAGGCAGGAGGACTGAAGGAGAAGGAGAAGGCCTGCGAGAGTCCTGTTTGCCATTCTCCTTCAGGAACTGTGTAAGTTATCTGGCCAAGAATGCGGTCTGAGGCCTAAAAAAAAAAAAAATGTGATTCCAGTGGGTCACCATTGCAATCAGGTCCAAGCCATTGAATAACAGAATGCTACATTTTTCACCATTTTAGCTGCCAAGGATACCAATACGTAGTCAGTTCAACAGGAAGTCTCCTCACTTCCTGTCACGAACTTTTGTAAGAGGAGGCTGACCACAAAACCATCATCTTCTCAATGGGAAACTGAGAAATCTGTTAATGGCCTGGTACCCTAAAGTAGCTCAGATACAAGCATTATTGGTGGCTGTCATCTTTAGGGATTATTACCTATAGCCATTGATAAAATATTTCACATTTCTGAATTGTCAATAGTCAAAATAGCTTGTCACTGATGTCACGAACTAGTTAAAATACGAATTATCAAGTGTCTCTTCTCCTACCACATAAATATTTCACTGGTGCAGACATAAATTACAGTTGCAGTTTTTGAATCTTTCTAATAGACTACGAGCCCTGAGCTGAGCATGGATTAACCTTACAGCTGCAGGTGTAAAATCTCCTGCACATCCTCTCACTCAGACCTCCAGTCCAAGCCCTAGACTAGTGCAGCCTGCTGGTTCCCAGAGGTCTCTACTAGATCTCTTTAATTGCACAGCGCCCCCAAGGAGCCCTTTTTCCCAGTCACTTGCTGCCACAAACACAGCCACATTAACACGTGGAATGTTTTAGTAGAATGCTGGCACAGTGAAGCGAAGATGAGCCTCTGCCTGCTTCTAAGAAAGGAACATCTAGGATCTGTCCTAAGACATTTGTTAGTGCTGATCTTTAATGTTGTTGTTGTTGTTGTTGTTGTTGTTGTTGTTGTTGTTGTTATTATTATTATTATTATTATTATTATTTTAATTACTTTATTTATTTATTTATTTATTCACTTTACATCCCAATTGTTGCTCCCTCCCTCCTCTCCTCCTGGTCCCACCCTTCTTCCCTCTTTCCCCATCCCCCTCCCCCTGTTCTTCACAGAAAAGGACTTCTCTCCCACCCCCTACCCACCCATGTAACCAACCCACTCCAGCCCATGAAGTCACATCAGGACTGAGCATGTCTTTTTCCCCTGTGGCAGTCCCCATCAGGAGGGAGTGATCAAAACACAGGCAACCAAGTCCACGTCAGAGACAGCCCCCGTTCCCCTTACTAGGGGACCCTCATGAAGCCTGAGCTTACCATTGGTTACATCTGTGTTGGGGGCCTAGGTCCAGTCCATGCATGGTCCTTCATTAGTGTTTCAGTCTTAGCAGGCCTTGCTGGGCCCTGGTTAGTTGGCTCTGTTGGTCTTCTTGTGGAGTTCCTGTCACCTCCAGGCCCTTCAGTCTTTTCCCCCAACTTTTCCACAAGACTCCTCATGCTTTGCCCAATATTTGGCTGAGTCTCAGCATCTGTTTCTATCCACTGCTGGGTGGAGCCTCTCAGAGGACAGCTATGCTAGGCTCCTGTCTGCAAGCACAGCAGAGTATCCTTAGTGGTGTCAGGGGTTGGCTTTCTCCCATGGGGTGGGTTACAGGTTGGAACAGGCATTGGTTGGAGAATCCCTCAATCTCTACTCCATCTTTATCCCTGCACATCTGGCAGGCAGGGTAAATTTGGGGTTGACGTTCTTGTGGGTGGGTTGGTGTTCCCCTCCCTCCTTTAGAAGTCCTGTCTAGTTAGAAGGGACAATTTTCTTGATAGATTCCACTTACCAAAGTTAAATTAAAATCAGGGAAACAAGTTAAATAGTCCTATAACCCCTAAGGAAATAGAAGCAGCCCTTAATGCTGTTTTCTTCAAGAAGCAAACAACATTTTATGATGCTCAGGACTGTAAAAAGGGCCCTTGGTACCCAGCAGCATGCGCCCTTCTGCAGGAGGGCTCTCTTTATCCTTAGATGTTAGAGCCTACTAAGAGCTCTGAGGGATGGAGAGCTAGGGGCAGACTCTCCTACTGCTTGCTTCCCCTTAGGACACTCCGTCTCCTCATTTCCTGCTGCACATGTGTCTGTCATATACCCTGGTAGTTTCCTAGCCTCGGCCAAATATAAACATCATCGGAGGGAGCTTTGAAACTATAGGAATCTCACACTTCACGCCAAATCAATAAGACAAAAATGCTAGCCATGGGCATTTTTTTAATTAATTTATTCTTGTTACATCTCAATGGTTATCCCATCCCTTGTATCCTCCCCTTCTTCCCTCCCTCCCATTTTCCCCTTATTCCCCTCCCCTATGACTGTGACTGAGGGGGATTACCTCCCCCTGTATATGCTCATAGGGTAGATGAGAGAAGCATGGGAGAATAGCAAGGTAGAAGGATCCAGAGGGTCCTAGAAGCCTACAAGTAGAACATTATGATAGGCAGATTTGGGCTCAGGAGTCCCGCTCAAACTAAGGCACCAGCCAAGGACAATACAGGCGGTAAACTTTAAACCCCTACCCAGATCTAGCCAATGGTCAGAACATTCTCCACAGTTGAGTGGAGAGTGGGATATGACTTTCTCATGTACTCTGGTGCCTCACATTTGACCATGTCCCCTGGAGGGGAAGACCTGGTGGCACTCAGAGGAAGGACAGCAGGTTACCAAGAAGAGACTTGATACCCTATGGGCATTTTTTTTTAAACTGCCCTTTAGGTTTTGAAAATATTAGTTATTGAAAATCGCTGATCTGTGTTTCTGCTCCATGACCCTGTCTCACAGCCCCCCAATCCCTGTGAGCTTCCAAAACCCTGTCTTTGCTCTGCTAACACTATAAAGAAGTTACTCCCATCATACCAAGGTGTGGCCGTCCAAGTCTGTCAGTTGAAATTATGTATATGATCTAGATTCTTTCTGTGTGTGGCTTTGCAGTCTCTTTATCCCACATCTGCAGAGGGATCAGCTAGGCCCTTCCTGAAAAAAGTTATACCAGAAACAACTCCATGATGTGATTTATTGGTTTTTAACTCCCACTTTATTTTCATATATTATTTTGGTTCACAAAAAAAAATAATAATTTTGCCTAGCAAACAATCTCTTAATTGGTTTATTGTTCTTCCTGTTTAGTGTCATTTTTTTTATAAAAGGAAAACAGTAACATAAATAAAACAAAAGCGAAATTGTGGCAAGGGTGGGTTGGGCACATAAGACCCAGACTTGAATAGAAACGATGACCACTTGAAATAGGAGTGAGGGCTCAGAAACATCCCTTACCTTACAGGTACCTGGTGTCAGAGAACTCCATGTTTGTTGTAATGAATTGGCTATTTCATCTAATGCCAACTGTTGTGTGCAGTCCTGGAAAACGCAGATACTTATTTGAGTAGTAAATAACCCCCCAGCCCCTTCCTAATATTTTGAAAGAGTTGTAACTATAGCATAAACTATTTGGGGTGAGGGGCTATAGGCATGTGAGGACAAGTAAAGATGTGCATATGAAGGTACAGATGCATGTTCTGTGGGCAGGGGTATGTGTGTCTGTGTGTGTGTGTGTGTGTGTGTGTGTGCGCGCGCGCGCGCGCGTGCGCGTGCGCGGCCATGCAGGCTAGAGGTCAACTGCAGGTGTCTTTCATTAAGAGTCATCCACCTTGAGTTTTCTTCTCGTTATTTGCTTGATTGGTTTCATTTTGTTTCGGGGGTGGGGGTGGGGCAGGATCTGTCCCTGGAATCTAGAGTTCACTGATTAGACTAGCTGGGCAGTGAGCCCCAGCGTCACTTGTCACCCCTTCCCAGTGCTGAGATTACAAGCATATGTTACCATGCCTGGCTTTTTCTGTGGGCACTGTGTGTTGAGCTCAGGACATCCTGCTTGCGATAGCAATCACTTTGCCAACTGAGCTATCTCCTCAGCCCTAAATTACGCATTTAGTTCTCTTTGGGCTCTGCACTTCCTCCAGCCACACATCTAGTGGAGGAATTCTAACGTGTGCTTTATAAAACATAGCCCTGCTCTCGATGATTGAGTCTGACTCAAGTCAAGACCTAAGAACTGAATCTGTAAACTTGGTGGTGGGAACTGAGAGAGGACAGATTCATTTCTTTCCGATGCCTCTTGGGACCTAAGCTTTGCTGAATGATTGTTCGTGAGTCTTGCTTGGGCTAAGTTCTCTGTCCACATCTCTTCTGCCCAAGGCAGATAGCAAAAAGATCTGCCTCAGGAAGCCAGGTGGGCACAGCAGAAAAAGAACAAGCCAGCCTCCAGGACAAAGTGGCTTCACTTTTCCCAATGTTTCTCAGGAAGGAAAAGAAATAATGGAAACTCTATAGCTTCTATGAGAAACTCTAGGGCTTGAGTCTGAATCTTAACTTCCTCCAGTGAGCAAGCAAATTATTTAACCGACTTTTGCCCCAGTGTCCACATCCATAAAACAAGATCAATGCAGTGCACGTGCTGACTGAGACAATATGTAAGGTGCTAAACTCAATACTGAGACGCATGCAGTAGATGCTCAGTGTTGATGCTGTTAAGCATGGAAGAGACCTTTTCAGTTTGGAGGGTGGTTTTTTTTTCCAGTTTCTTCATTTTGAAGAATTGCCATCAATCATTTTATATGGCAGCATTAACTGGATGAGTTAGAGACTAAACTCACTGAAGCTGCTTGGCTTTCCCAAGAACACCCCCAAGGTATTCCGTAGGATTAAGAGGGTGACATGCAGCCTGGGAGAGACCAGAATAAACAATCACACCAAAGAAAGTGAATAAAAGATTCAACAATGGACCCAGTATATGTGGCATTTATATAGAGCAAGATAACACTGCACGCCAATGGGATGAACTACTCAATAAATGATGTGCAAAAATGTGTGCAAGTATGTGTTAACAAAAACACTTTAAATATTTAAGAAGGTGGAAGTGTTCGATCATTCCATATCATCATATCCATGTCTTAAAATATCACACTATGCCTTTTAAATTTGTGCAATTAAAGTAATGATTATTTTAAGTGGTGCTAGGACAATTTTAGTGCAATTTGAAAAAAGTAAATTTGACTCCTGTCATACCATGCATGTTCAAATGAAAAAGATCACATCAAAATGTGGTGTGCAGAGCTGGGATATAGCTTAGTGGACAAAACACTTGCTGTGCAAGTGTGAGGACCTAAGTTCAAATCCCCAGACCCCCAGAACCCACACAAAAGCCAGTCACAGTAGAGAGTGAACATCTGTGATCCCAGTGTCTTTACAGCAAGATGAGAGGTCATGACAGGAGAATCCTGGAGGCTCACAGCCGAAGCCCACCTATCCCAGCATGCACAGCAGATATCTTAAGCATGGTAGAAGGTGCATTTTGACAACTAAGATTATCCTGTCCTCTACCATACCATGGTAAGCATTCAATAACACACACACACACACACACACACACACACACACACACACACACACTAGTGTGTGCAGTGTAATTTTAATTTTAAGAAGCACTTGTAAACAGAATGATCTAGAAGTATACCAGAACCATAAGCCACTGAATGGTTTTATGTTTTTATTTTCTGTAACAAATAGTATTTAAGAGGAAAACCAAAGTTGGGCCATTCTGGTACTCACCTGAAATCCCAGCATTTAGGAAGTAGAGGGAGGAAAATATTGACTTCAAGGTCACCTTTAGATATAGGTCAGACTTTGTCTAGAAGCGAATGAAGGAGAGAAGGCATGTAAAAGTTTTTAAAAGGGTAACCTAAAGAACACCAAACATAAACAGTTATACCAAAATTATTTGTCAAAGAAAGAAGCCTTGAAGTTTTGGAAGCTAGCTTGGCTTTTTCTTTATGACAAGAGATAGTTTTAAAATACTAAATAATATCAGAGTTAAAAAGATATTTTCCATTGTGAGTTTAAAATCAAGGTTTAATGGATAAAATGCTGCTATTTTCAGATAAACAAAACTTGGAAAACTTCTAACTGAAAAAAAACACCATAGTCAAAATAAACTCTGAACAGCAGCATGGGAGGAATATTTGTAACCTAAACCACAGACAAACCCTGATGTTTTCAGCATGTGGAGAGCTCCTGGAAACAAATGAGAAAAAAAATGAAGCAGGAAAAACCAGGCAAAATATTGATAAAAGGGTACAAATATAATTAGTAATGACTTAAAATGATTAGTATTCTACTTATAATGAGAAATAAATTCAAATTGTTCTGGGAAAACACTTTTCTCATATCAGATTAGCAAGGCTTCACAAATGTGATGGTTCATTATCTTGATGAGGCCATGGAGAGGGGGGCGGACATTTTCATGTGTAATTTAAGCAGAGAAAACAAGCTCAATTCCAATGGCTACCCTTGTCTATCAGACTGCAAATACCCAAGTTCTTTGGCCTCATTGTTGAAGTTATATGAATTTATCCTACAGATAGACTAGAACATCTACAAACTATATTTACTTGGTTGCAGCTTTAAAAATATTATAAATTAAAATTTCATCAGATGGGAGCAGCTACATTAAGACACTAGAATATAGCGCATCTGTGAATGGATATAAATGAGGTGAATGAAATATTTTGAATGCTGGGAGTTAGAGACAAACAGACAGTCAGGCAGACAGACATAGAGATGGTGTGTGTGTGTGTGTGTGTGTGTGTGTGTGTGTGTGTGTGTGTGTGTGTGTTTGTAGTTACTTAGTTTTGCTTTAAATCTCTCTGAAAGGCTAGAAGCTGATCCCATTAACGGGAAGAGAGCAAATGGAAAAATGAGGAGAATGCTGGGAGAGAAGTACATAATATCAATATCTGAGTTTATTTCTGAGCTATACAAAATATTACCCCCTAGTCAGAAATCCCAATATCTTTAGCACTGAAAAAAATTATCCTAGGCACAACATGTTGGCCCAAAATGCATTTGTGCACAGTTTTCAAAAATAAAATAAAAGGAGCTGAGGGCTGTCACTTGGATAAAGTGTGTTGAAAGCACGAGAAGCTGAGTTTGAACCCCCAGAAGCCAGCAGTGTGCACCTACAGTACCAGTGCCCTTATAGGGAGGTGGGGGTCAGAGACAGCGAAGTCTCTAGACTTTGGGCCAGCTCTGTGGTGTACACGGCAGTGAACAAGAAAGAGATCCCATCTCAGCCAAGGTGGGGAAAAAGGAATGACTCAGGCTGTCCTCTGTCCTCTGACCTCTGACCTCCTCTCTCCCACACATGCACATGTCCCAAGCACACAAACACATACACATATGCACATGCATACACATCACGGGCACAAACATGAAAACAACTGTCTCTGGGTTGTTTGGGTTTTTTTTATTAATTTAACACTAATCTTGACATGTTCTGGCAGTTTATATGATATCCTCCACGGCCCTGCTCCTTGGCGAATCTTTCCATATAAATTCATTTTTCACTTGACCATCCTTAGAAGGAAGAAACGAGTCTGAGTGAGGCTTGATATTCTCACATAAAATACAACTAACCTGGTTTCAAAAAAAATTAACTCCTTGATAAATACTATGTCCTCTAAGAATCTCTGACCCCCCCCCCCAAAAAAAGTGTAGATGAGTTCTGTATAAAATGTATAAACACAGCAGAGGAGCGTGTCTACATCCTGGTGAGATGCAAAGGGATTCTCTGGACAGCCCATGGAGCGTGTCTCCCTAAGGCATGCTCTTCAGAGTCAGGCTGCTCGTTTTCTGAGGAGCCCCCTTCAGCTCCCTGGGCAGGAGTTTGCCGTAAGAAGAGCAGGAGGCTACAAGCTTGGGCTGGACCCCAGGAGCCAGCTCTTCTTTCAGCTGCCCTTGTCAGGTATTTCGTCACAACGATGAGAAAAGAAACTGAACCACCTGCCTCTGGTTTTATAGCTTTAAAGGGGGGGATGGTGTCAACTTTCATTCTGTTGTTCCCAGTCTCTCACTGAGGGAAGAGTGGGAACTCCAGCAGGGACTGAGGACAGGACTTTAGTCCCCAGCGCAGTGAGTTGCTAATGTGCGTTGCCTTGCCGTCCTCTGAACATGCTGTACTTGTAGAATATCAGCTCTGTGGCCAGTGACTTAGGCCACATCCATGTTCAATGGCACAGTCCTCTGTAATTATGTTTATGTTTGGTTAGGACAAGCATCGTGCCTGGCAGCTCATGTAATTCGCTTTACCACAATGCACATTACTTGGAGAGTGTTGCCAGTTAAAACAATTTTCTTACTGAGTGAAGCATCTATTTTCCCAATGGGAACCAGAGAATGCAGCCAAAAGTTTCTGATTTCTTTTTCCCTCCACTTGCCAGCCCTTGTACTCTATTTCACAGAAATAGACCGTGAGCTGTAATTGAATATATGTATATGTATATACATATATTGTTGTTTTCCTTCCTTTGCAATGATGTGAACGATGTTTTTGAGACTGTTAGTGGTACACAGGGTATACCATGCCAAAGAAAACTTGATGAGCACCTACCAATCTTTAAAATACATGTTGTGAACCGAACAGCCAATTTATTGATGTATGCACAATGCATCTGGCTTTGGGGTTTTGCTCTGGCCATGTTTAATCTTCGCATCAGCCTTAGCTCGCAACTTGACACAGCCTAGAGTCATCTGAAAGGACAGTCTCAATTGAGGGAGTAGCTAGATCAGGGTGGCTCGTGGGCATCTGTGCGGAGGACTGCCTTGATTGTTAATTGATGGGCGAGGCACCATGCCACCGTGAGTAGCACCATTCGGCTGGCAGGTGGTCTATAGCTGTATAAGGAAGCTAGCTGAGCATAAGCTTGTGAGCAAACCAACAAGCAACATTCCTTCAAGGTTTCTGCTGTGTCTCTTGGATGTGAGCGAGGTCCATGGTGGGTGCAAATGTTGCATGCAATATCAAGAAGGCCTGTCCTCAGCTCCTGCTTGTGTCCCTACTCTTCCCACAGTGAGAGACAGTGGCCTGAGAGTTCAAGCTAAAGAAATCCTTTTGTCCCCTAGGTTGCTCTTGGTCTCTTGGTCGTGGTATTTTTTCCCAATAACAGAATGACACTAGAGCACCATTATTGCCTATTTAAAAATCTCAAAAATCAGAGACAGGCAGATCTTTGAGTTCGAGGCCAGCCTAGTCCACAGAGCAAGTTCCAGGATAGCCAGGGCTACACAGAGAAACCCTGTCTCAAAAAAAAAAAACTAAAAGAAAGAAAGAATGAGAGAGAGAGAGAGAGAGAGAGAGAGAGAGAGAGAGAGAGAGAGAAGGAGAAGAAAACAAAAGAAAGGAGAAAGGAAAGAAATAAAGTGCTTCTTTTATAAATCTTCAACAAACTTCTGTTGAGCACCAGACTGCACGCGAGGGTCAGACGCTGAGATGAATATGCCTTGCTCCTGTCCCACCTTCCATCCTCCAGGCACTCATGATGCAGGGAGGAGAGGAACATGAGTTATGTAAACGTGAGCAGGAGTGTTTATCCCAGAATCGTGCATCCTATCCTGTCAAGTCTAAAGTACCATAAATGCCTTAGTTACCTAGGACAACCGTGCAGTCTCAGGGCCAGATTTGTCCAGTTACACTTTTCTTTCTATCCTAATGACAGCACCAGACCTCCTTTTCACTATTGGCAGCATAGCCTTTGAAGTCATGGGTTGCTCACTTGAGTTTTCAAGGAGAGGAAATCCATCTCTAAGGATACACACACACATTCACACACACACACACACACACACACACACACACACACACGCAGGTACACATGCACACCCGCATACACACTCATACGCACTCACACACATACACAATAAATAAATGTCTTAATTAAGCCTCTAAATAAGCAACTTCAAGGAGAGGAGTGAGAGAGGGCAACAGATACAGGAAAAGCACTTCTGGACTCTGACCCGGAATAGAGACTTTGCTCCAGGGCCTCCACTTAAAGTGCTTTCAATGGCGGTGTTGAGTCCAAGGCCTTACCTTCAGAAGTGTAGTCCCTGGTCCACATGGACAGAACAGAAGTGTGGTTAAGAAACCAGACTCTCAATCCTGTCTGAGATCTGCTAGACATCCCATAACATCAGTGAGTGCAGTAACTAGAGCTGGGAGCTCCTTTCCAGTGCCAGAGTCAGGGAGAAAGCCCTGTCATAGTGCCGCCTTTAAACCCACCAAGCAGTGAGTTCTAATAGAAGGCTTGCATGAGGGAAACATGAATACCCACAGTTGCCCACATAGAGGGAAAGAGTCGTGATCAGCCCTGTGCTATAGAGCAATGGGAGGCAGAAGCAACATGCAAACATGATTCTGCCACCGCAATGTGAGACTGACCTCATCGGGGACAGATGCTGCAGGACCCTGTGTGAGTGTATACATTCCCAACAGCCTCAGAAGATGCTGGAGAGCTCATAGGGGTGGCTCGCAGGGGAAGAGGCACATCAGTAGACAGCTCCCATGTGAAAGGAGCGAGGGTTCAGGGGAGCCTCTGTCGCTCCACGCTTCCTTTTCCTTAGCGGACAGCTCTCTCTGGAGGTGTTCACTAACCCTCTGCCTACTAGGCCTGCAAGCATTTCATACAGTGGAAACAATGGCAGTGCATGACTCTCGATAAGCCAAAGTAGTCAGTTACAATTAGTAGATTCATGCTGACAGCACCGTTCCCATTGCTGCTCGGTGCTAGGGCCTTTAAGCTTCAGAAGGCCTTTCCAGCCGGATGAAGGAGAACGTTCGTGCTATAAGGCTGGCTACCCTTTGCTTTGGATTAAAAACAAAAGTTAAAAAGAAGTTAATAAACCAGTTTGGTAAGGAATGAATGGTGCTCTGGCAATCATGGAGCTACGCAAAAGAAGCCAATCGCAGGGCAAAGGGAAGAGTCTGTAAACATGAAAACAGGCAACCCCTTAGGGTGATTAGAAAAGTCTATGGAGCATCACACACAGTGAAATCTGTAAAGTGAATGACTCACGTCGTCAGGGAGTTTGGCTTTAGGAAAGGAAAAATGAGATTCGTTAGTGACTTGCTTCAGTGTGACTCTGTCTTCATCTTAAAGGACTTTTGAGAGTCTAACCAGCCATCTTCATGTGACATCAGGGTCACTTCATAGTGCAGCAGCAGTGGGTGAGGGAGCAACCACCACAAGAATAAGCCACCCCCCAACCCCCGCATAGCCCAGCAGGGGCTGTGGGCTCAGTGCCTTTGAAGCAAGCCATGGATAGGAGCTGTCAGATCTCTGAACAGTGGGAACCAGGCTGCAGTTCAGTGGATCACACTGAGAAACGCGTGCTGTGGTGATGCGATTTCCTCCCGTGACCTACAACTTCAAACTTCCCCGAGCTCTAAAACCGGTAGACATTTGAACAAAGATCTGATTGTCTGGATGGCTTCCCGCCAGCATTTTGAAATGAAGACCTTTAAGGAATAGGACAGCTGACTGGAATGCGCTGTGATCTGTGTGAACCCAGGCACTCAAGGGGTTAACAATGCTCCCCCTCCCCCTTACTCCCCCCACCCTGAGAAAATGATTGTGTTCATCCCTGTACCCAGGGGCCTTTGCACCTGCTCCGTGGTACCTCTGTGCCTGGCAGTAAATCAAACCCTCACTTTGCCCTTGGCTTGCACTGTATAAATGAAAGTGGGGCGGGTGCCTCTGTTATGTTCCACGCAGGCATGGTTGAGTTCCCAAGCACTCCAGCAACATAATTATTTCATAGACGTATACACAGGAGGTAGAGTGATCTGAGCCAGGTATTCACATGTTTATCTCCCAATTTTCGCATTCTATACTTCCAGCCTACCCGACCACTTTGACTTTGCCCATGAAAGCAGTTGCAAGCGCACATTCCAGGGTATCCCTGCCCCCTCCATAGTGTTGAGCCTGGGAAAGTGAGTAGCCCGTCTGAGCCTTGATTTGTTCGTTTATAAAGTGGCTCTGATTCTAGACTTAGATAGAGGGTTGTGAGCATTGATGACATTACATATGTAAAGTCTGGAACATGGTATAGAGAAGGCCAATAGAGGTCGGTCATCTATATCCCCCCATAAGACTTAGGGTTTATAATATGATTGTGGAAGAGGACGGACAGTCTGCACTTTTAAGTGTCTGAATGTGTAAGATCAGCTACTAGTTCCATAGAGATGTGCTCATCTGAGAAGGAAAGTACACGAGGATGATGTCTGGGGATGAAGGGGTGTTTGTCTGACACCCACTAAGTCTGGCAGGGCAAGATGTTCACATACTTGAAAATTGGATTGGTAACGTAGAGGTATGGGTGAGGTTCATTGAAACCATTGATAAGGGTGGGGAGCATGTGGAGAAAGGGCTCAGGCCTAGCCCCAGGCAGCATCGGTGTTGAAAAGAACACATAGAAAAGAGAACAACCTATCAGAAAACTATCAGCTGGGCACTAACCCAGCTGAAGGACACGGAAGATTCATAAACGTTCTGAGCCCTGGTCCCCATGATACCTCTGCCCAGGAATATGTGCACTACATAGAGACCTCTGAAAGGTGAGAAATTATGGTGTTCTAGAGAGATGGCTCTGGTTGCTAAGGATTCAAGGGGTGTGAGGTAAGAGCTGGTGAGCGAGGGCCACTGCCAAACAAAAGATGCGATGGTTGTGTCAGAGAAAAGCAAAGACAGGCACCAGGTAGAGGCAGTAAAAGCAGAGTCTGGAAGGGAGGATCTAGTGAGAAGTAAGCCCAGACTCTGCAGAGGTGACTGGGCATCTTCACAGAATGAGAGGAAAGGGAGCAGGACAGCAGAGGTTGGAGCTGAGCCGGCCAAGTGGAAAATCACAGACATGGTGGGGAGGGATAATCAGGATGAGTCTATTAACTGCTGTTCCTCAGAGCTGGCCTCCTACAGGACCTTAGGACACTAGTTCAGTGTTGGTTGGGCCAACAGTCATCCCAGTCACATGACCTTGAGCTACACACACACACACACACACACACACACACACACACACACACACACACACACAAATCAAAGGAAAAAATCCCCCCCCAAAAAAAACCACGTGTGAACTCAAAGTTAGTACAGAGGGAGCCACCCAGGGTATGGTCCTTAGTGGCCAAGAGTGAACCCTAGTGCAGAAGAGAGCTCAGTAGAGCCTGCTTCAGGTCAAAGGGAGAGTCATAGATGGAAGATTCAATAGAGAAAAAAGATTGAGTCAGAAATTGATGCCAGCTTTTAAAAAGTGACCATGTACCCAGTATGAGGCCGAGGAGGAAGTAGGTAAGCAAGATCCAAAACCAGAGACACTCCCCGCAAAGTTTTCCTCTGAAATGCTAGATAGTAAAGATTCTAGGCCACATACAATCTTTTGTATAATCTTTCTATTGTTTTATCAGCCCCTTTAAAGGGTACACATTATGCCATAAGATGGCTCTGCCATGAAAACACTCTCCACACAAGAGGACCATGGTTTGGGATCCCAGAACCCATGTCTCTGCCCCATGGGCATGGCAGTGTGCCTGTAATTCCAGCCTCTAAAGCAGACAGGAGAGCACGGAAGTGACTAGCTGTGTGTTTGCCAACAGACTGTGACTCAAAGAACAAGGCTGACAAGCTCTTAACAAGGACTCCTGACATCAGGCTTGGGCCTACACACACACACACACACACACACATACACACATACTCATATACATACATGTACACACACATGCATGAACACACTCACCTGTACACGAACACACACAACATACACACATGTACACGCACATACACATGGACTCACAAATACACACCTGCACTCACGTGCATATTCACATACACACACTCATGCACATGCACACCTACGCACATGTACAACTATGCATGCACATCTGTACCCAGACATTTGAATAGACACATACACGTGAATACACACCACACCCACAAGTGTGAAAATAACCAAAAAAAAAAAAGTGTAAATGCTACTGGATGGAGTGAAAACTCCACCACTTGGGAAACTGAGGCAGGAAGATGCTACGAGTGTGAGACTAGCCTGGGCTATACTGTGAGACCCTGCCCAAAGGTCATTATTAGCCTATAGATTGGGCCTCACCAAGAAAGGCTGCAGCCTCCCACTTGCCGGTCTCAGGTCTAAGCACTTTTGAATGTACAGATCCCCCACACACACAAACACTTCACATCCTTCAGACTTGCACAGAACACTTTGACATTCCTGCCTGTGAGGATTTCTCAGAACATTTGCCCACGAAAGTTCACCCCCTCCTTCCAGCCAAGAAAAAGAAATTACAGCCTCATCTACTAGATGCAGAACTAATTTGCTGCTTGGCACTGCCTCAAGCCCACGGGCCTGATTCATTCTGTGTGCCAGCGGTCCCTATTCAGAGCCAGGGGATGCCGCATCCCTGGAGACCGAGCTTCTTCGCCCACTACTTAAGCTTAATTGGGAGCAACTTCCTGCATGACGATGCTCACATTAAAAACACCTTAGGACGGCACCTAAGGTCTGCCCATTCACTCCCTGCCAAGAAACTCCTGACTTGATTCCAAACAGAAACCGCAAGTAGGCAGCTTTGGGTCCCCCCCGGATTGCCAGCCCACGTGCGCTGTGATTAGAGGATTTCTGTAGCGCTAACTCTGGAGCTGGCGGAGGAGTGGCACGTGCTGGTTCCTCGCCATTGTGGCGTTGGGGGAGATGTCATTGCCTGGATTCTCCCAGATCATGTGAATGCCCAGCTTCTTTTGTTGTTTTTTCTGTTTGGTTTTGCTTTGTTTGTTTGTTTGTTTGTTTGTTTGTTTGAAATATACAGACATGTTTCAAGGACTAGAGGGATGTGAGCAGCCTGACATGAGCAAATGAATTCTGAAAATCAGGAGCCTCTTGAAATGAGCCTCCCAGGAAAACCATGTCTTATAGGAGGCACTGTGGTTTGCATAAGAACGCCCCTCATAGTGTAAATGTACCACAGTTTCTTTATCCATTCTTCTACTGATGGACACTTAGGCTGTTTCCAGGTTCTGGTTATTATGAATAAGGCTGCTATGAACATGGTTGAGCAAATTTTCTTGTTCTGTGCTAGAGCATCTTCTGGGTATATTCCAAGGAGTGAAATAGCTGGGTCTTGAGGAAGCCCTATTCCCAGTTTTCTGAGATAGATTTCCAAAGTGGCGGTACGAGTTTGCATTCCCACCAGCAATGAAGGAGTGTTCCTCTCTCTCCACATCCTCGCCAGCATGTGGTGTCACTTGAATTTTTGATCATAGCTATTCTGATGGGTGTAATAGCAGGCTACCAAGAAGAGACTTGATACCCTATGAGCATATACAGGGGGAGGAAGTCCCCCTCAGTCACAGTCATAGGGGAGGGGAGTAAGGGGAAAATGGGAGGGAGGGAGGAATAGGAGGATACAAGGGAGGGGATAACCATTGAGATGTAATATGAATAAATTAATAAAATACAATTTAAAAAAAAGAATGCCCCTCATAGGTTCATGTATTTGAAGACTTGGTCCCCAGTCCGTAGAACTGTTTGGAAAGAATTAGGCCTTTTTGGAGGAAGTGTGTCACTGGGAGTGGGCTATGGGGGTTTCAAAAGCCCAGACCATTCTCCGTTCTCTCTCCCAGTTAGTGGTGTCTCATGATGTGAGCTCTCAGCTCCTGCTCCAGAGCCATGCCTGCCTACTTGCTGCCCCGGCTCCCTACCACGATGGGCATGGTGAAACTGTAGTCCCGAATCAACACTTTCTTTTATAAGCTGCCTTGGTCGTGATGTCTTAACACAGCAAGAGAAAAGAAGCTAAGTCAGAGGGAACTGCGTAGGTTGGAAATTGAACTTGCATCTGTGCGCCTGGGTCAGGCCCGCTTGACCTTGGCCAAGTCAGAGGACTTCTGTGAATCCATCAGCACCCAGAGATCACTTAGTAAGCGTTGCAATGATGATAAATGTAAGATCATAGGCTCTCGTCTCATTAAACAGAAAAAGAAGTGACGCGGCATTTCTGTCTACTGCTTTGGATATTCATCTGCCTGGAAATGAAGGGCTGAAAAAAGTGTTTAACTCCGCTTCTCTTCTGATTTTATAAGCATTCTACTCTCTAGTCACCCCGCCCGCCCTTACCTATAGTTCAGATTACAGTGTGTGTAAAGCTAAGCAAGCCTTCCAGGCACACATATGCACACACACACACACACACACACACATACACACGCACACACACACACACCACAGTTGCCCTTGCCTCAGGTACAAATTGTTCATCCTTACTTCTGAGAAACCAGACCTGACATACTTTCCACGTCAGAATCATCTGTCGGCTGCTTCCAGCCCTTCCTTCCTCCCTTCCTCCTTCAGCTGGCTGGGGAGGCTGCCCGAGTAGACACAGTTCTTGCTCCGCTCCACACCCATCCGTGTACCGTGTGCAGCTGCCTGGGACGGTACAGTGCCTGTGTTCTGTCCTTCGTCCACGTAAATTGGTCCTATCCTCCCTCCATGTTTGCTATGTCTCTTAAGTGCAGTTCCTGGGCCCGTGGTTCTGGTTTGGTTTTTTTTTTTTTTCCTCTTCTCTGTCTTTCTACTCGGTGGACTGCTGGCATACCGTGACTGCTTTTGACTGGTAAAAGGGTGAAAGATGGCTGTATGGGCAGGTGGCCGGCTCTGCGTCTTGAATTAGCCAAATTGACAGTGCTATATTCAAGGAGTGACGCCTCGGCCATCGCTAAAGCAAGCCTGTATTTAGACAGTGACCAGCGTTCAGCATACACGTTGGAATGGCAGTCCTTGTGAACAAGACTGGGGATCCCTAAAGAGCCACAGACAGAAGGAAATACCAAATTGGCTGTATCATCAACATAGCTCAGAAAGTTAAAGCTGTGCATTCGTTGTGCCATTGTTGCTGGTAACTGTGATTTTATCAGCGATCCCGGGCACGTGCAGCTCCAGGCGTGGCTTCCTCAGGCCTTCCCCAGCCTTCTCCTTGCACTGGGATTCTAACCTGAGTTGCATTAGCTGCCTCCTGCCTGTTCTTATCTTGCGGTAAATGAGTTCCAGTGACACTCAGCCATTTGCCGTCAGTTTCCTTGGTTACCAATGACTTTCAGTTTTTTCATTTGTAAGTTTTCTGGTGCTAAACAAAATATCTCCCTGCTTTTGTGTTGCACTGCTAAAGGTTAGAACAAGTGATTGTGCTTTTGTCTCCAGAAAAGCATTGCGTTTTGTTTTTTTTTCAATAAAATCACCACAGTAACAAAAAAGTAGAAAAGGCCCGCAGGAGTCTCCCTGGCTGGAGAGGTTTCCTTGCTCTAGTTACAGACTTCAAATTTTTGACATTTGATTTAAAACTTCATATAATCAATCTGACTGTGCCCACCCACCCACCCCCCAAAAAAAGCAATTTGATCTTCTCTGACTAAGTAAAATATACAAGACTACCACTGCTATTTTTTTTAATTCAACATCCTTGAAAGGGCTAAAAACATGCTTTGTGTTAATACCAGGGGAACCCAGTGAAAGGGAAATCAAGGAGTGTGGGTAAAACGCCTGCTCCACACAGGCCTCGACTTTGGTGTGATCGCTAAGTTCCATTGTGAGTTCAATGACCTTTGCCCTGGTGAGGCCTAGTGTGGGCCTCAGTGTGGGGGGAAATAAGAACTGGATTGACTCTTGCTGTCAAGTAAGTGCCTTGGGGTTTGGGAACTGCTTTCAGGAGTGTAACTGCTGACTCCGTACTCACAACCCTCACCCCTCCATCCTCAACCCCCCACCCCCACCCCAGGATCTGCTGATCAGATCTCTCAGAAGAGACTGATGTGCAGTTCTGGGAGTAGGGGAGGGATAAGAGACACACTTAGCATCCTTCTCCTTCCTGCTCCTGAGAAGATACAAAGGGTGTCCTTTTGGATACAGGCCAGCCTGAGGAGAGCCTGCGCAGAGGAATTCCATAGACTGTCCACAGGCTTTCTTAGACCGCCCTCCCTGCTTGGAACGTTCACCTTTGAACTTCGCAGACTCCCGTAGGACTCTCCCCAAGAGGTGTGGCCCTATCTGGATGAATCTCTCAGCCATGTTTTATTTTCCTTTCAAGACCCATGCAGCTAGAGTGACTATTGTCCTACAAACAAGAAAATAATAAAGGCCAGGGAGAAAGAGGAGCTCTTCAGCTCCGGTTTGGGGGACTGTAGTTTAATACAGCTACCATGGGGAACAGTACATGCATTCTTCAAAACACTCAAAATAAACTGCCATGTGCCCCCGGCTACAGTACCCGAGGTATAGATCCAAAGGGGATGAAATCGACACCACAAATATTTAGCTGTGTGTTAATGCACTATTTGCAACAGCCAAAATATGAAATCAAGCTACGTGCTTATGAAAAAAATGAATAAAAAAAGCAACATCTAAGTTACGTACCCATAATGGAGTATCGTCCAACCACAAGCAAAGAACAAAATCCTATCATCTGCTCTAAAACAGGCAGAACTGGCGGACATCATCTTAAACTAATTAACACAGCTCCTGAGGACAAGTTGTTACGTTTTGAATGTGCAAGGTCTCCCCTGGGCTCACATGTTTGGATGCGTGAACCCAAGCTGGTGATGCTCTTTTAAGAGGTGAAGCCTACCTTGAAGGAAGTGGGTCAGTGGGGAGCAGGCCTTGTGGGCTATGGCCTCGTCCAAACCTTTCCACGTCCTTGTCCTTTGGAATGTGGGCGAGCGGAGCCACCTTTCCTCCCCCGTGGGCTGCCGATAGACACCACAGTCCATTGCTCTTTTAAGGGAATGTCACAATAGATATAAATTCTCCTTGGAGCCCAAGTTACTGACACTTTCTAAACTTTTGAATACCTACGAATCCACATGTGAAAACCGTGTCTAGCTATAAAGTCCTGACCTCTCATCTGTCTTTTTCCAAAGTGACTCCTCCTGCCTTAGCTTTTGTGAGGGCTGGGGTTACAAGTGTGCACCACCAAGCCTGGCATGGATAACTCTGGTAGCTCAGTTTCTCCACATATCTGTCTTTATTTACTTTTACTCAGGCTTAACCGCACAGAACTGTTGGAGCTAAGAAGTGTTGTGTGCATACTAACTGACGTTCTGAACCTCTTCACATACTTTTTACACATCAAAATATTGTCACCAACATGTGTCATATCCACATATATTTTTTTTAAATAGTAGCAGTTTATACAACCAGTCTTTGAAAACTTCAGAACAAACGGGATGCTGCCCATGGAAGCTCTGCCTCTGCAAGAATGCTCTAGCACCTGTCTGTCAATCAGCAGCATCAACTCCTAAAGGCTCCTGGCATTGGGAAGGTTACCTTCAAGTTTGATTCTTTGGGCAGAAGGTCAGTCATTGGTTGAAATTCACTCTTGGGACCAAAAGTAAAATCCAGGTTTTTTTTAATTTATTCTTTTTTATTATTAGATATTTTTATGTTTATGTATACATTTGTATTATTATACATATATACAATAAACTACCTACAGCAAGAAGAATCACCAACAATCAGGAATTATATAAATGTTACATTCATAGGGTTTTGGCTATTTGTATTTGGCAACCTTGAAGAAAACATTTTTCCTGTTTTGGTGAGTCTAAAATTCTGAATATATATCAATGTCTATCATACCTCATCATTATCAACTTAAAACGTCTATCCAGACCTAAAAACATCTTAACCCCTAAACAGCTAAGCTTAATTGTAAAACTAAACTATCTGGTCTTCAACTCCATTGGAGACTTAAGAAATAAAACTAATTACCTGAGTATACAGGGAGTGCAGATTAGCAACTTCCAAAATGAGATGATGACAGAGACAGATTGCTGAACAGTCACCCAAAACTCTCTATAACGTTGGAGCATCATCTTCAACTTTTTGGCCCAATATATCTGACAGACATATTTGTGAGGCAGGAACTATTGAAGACTTGCTTACCTTGTCTTGGCAGAGTTTGGACATCAACTCTGCCTGCATCCAATCTTGCCCAATTTTATGAAGAATTCTGTCAGTGGTAGAAATGAGGACATTGTCCCAAGTGGTTTGTTTGCCACATTTGAAGCCATCTCCATTAGGATGTGCTTTGATGCTCATCATCCTCTTTGAGGTAGTCTGGGTGTTGCCAGGAGTTAACCTGTCTCATTGTCAATGACTCTTTAAAATAACTTTTAAAAAATCTTTAAGTACCATATTCTATATGTCTCTGAGGTTTTTGAAGACCTTATCTAACTATTTTACCTTATCTTTCAATAGAATCATATCTATCTGTTGCACTTAGGATGCATATTCTTGTGATAAAAATAGACTAGTAATTTATATGACCATGATTTGATCAACTAACAATTAACTTGTATAACTTACTTATCCTAAACAGCCTGAAATAGCATTTTCAAAGTACTGGAAATAAACCTTGCATTACAATTGAATTGTATGGGTACAATATGGTATATTAGAGTAGAAATGTATATAATGTGTGTGAAGAATCATCTTAAATTTGAATTTTATACCAATGTATCTAAAATTAAACTTATTTTGCATCTATATACAAAATTCTATACCAGTGAATTAAAAATAACCTAGTGAGTAACAGTTAAGGCCTTAAGTTGAGGAGAAGATTCACTAATCTACTATCTGTTCTATCTTCCCTATATATTTCTGTATTCCTCCTCCTTTCTTTTCAGCCCCTATCTCCAAATCCAAGAATGAAAGATAAAGGAAAAGAGAGACGTCCCTGAGTCCAACCTTGTTTTCTCTCTAAATAAGACCAATAATAACTTATATCCAAACCCCACTGGAAATAAACATCCATCGCCCAAGAAAGCAACCAAAAACCTACCCAACCCCCTTCAGGGCATCATTTTTCAAGATTTCCTCTGGTTGATTTGAGACAACTAATACCTTTGTAGGGGCCCAAACAAAATTGTGGGAAACAGTTAAATAAGCTATGAATAGCGCTTGTGGTCCAGTTTCTAAATGTTGGGAAATTGCAGGCTTAATTAAAATACTGTATAGGACACTCTGAAATGCTGATTTAATTGGGATTGGAAGCTTTCTTCGAAGCTGTCCTGGGAGCTGTCCTGTTCTGATGAGGACCAGCAATGGAAGCACTTGGTGCTGGAACATGAAGGATGCAGGATGTCAGTGTCCAGCATGCTGAGAGGAATGACTCCTGTCAGGTCTGATCCAGAGTGAGTGTCTGGTTCTTATGTTCTGAAAACATATAATTTCTCACAAGCATTATACAGTCCTAAAATTATAAATGTATAAGGTGTGTCTGATGCACAGACCAATTAAGGCTGCTTCTCTGCCCTTTGTATGGCAGAAAATAAGACATCTGTAAATCTTCATTCATGCCATACAAAGAATGGCATCTAATAATAAATCACCGGGATTCTGTAGCCAACAAGAAGCATTGTCTATGCCTAGACGTTCCTGTCTCAGCCAGTCTCAGAGCTATGTCCATGTAGTGGGATTATTATTATCAGTTACCTGCTTGTTCTGCACTTTGAATTCTTCACATCCTGATTGTATCCCCCTCCCTCATCCCCTCCTGATCCTCCCTCCCCTAGTTATCAGAAAGGGGAGCCCTCCTCCCCTAACATCTGACCTCAGCCTGTTAAGACTCATCTGTACTACTTATAACCTCTTCCTCTGTGGCCTGGCAAGTCCACCCTGCCAAGGGGGAATGATCAAAGTGGGGGGGGGACCCAGTTTTTCAAAGGTGTCTGTTGCATATACAGTAACAAGTTATATAGCTACCCTTTCTTTAATGTGTATGTATTGCAAACTGAGTCCTCAGAGCAACCGTGTAGAGCATTCCTGTTGCCTAAAAAAAACTGACACTTGTGAGGTTGGCTGCTCTGCCAAATGCATGAAAGCAGCAAACATTACTGCTCTGCCTCCAACCCCACAGCCTTTCCAAGATGACTTATGATCTGGTTCTTGCCTCTACTTCTCTTCCCTTCCTCCCCATCTCTCTGACATAACACACACACACACACACACACACACACACACACACACACACTTCCTCTTCTTTTCTCTTCCTTCCTCCTGCCTCCTTCTTCTTTCCTTCTCATCACCTTCCACTCCTTTTGTTTGTTTGTTTGTTTTGTTTTGTTTTGTTTTGTTGAGACAGGGTTTCTCTGTGTAGCCTTGGCTGTCCTAGACTCACTTTGTTGACCAGGGTGGCCTTGAACTCACAGCGATCTGCCTGCCTCTGCTTCCCGAGTGCTGGGATCAAAAGGCATGTGCCACCACGCCTAGCTTCACTTTCAACTCTTGATGACGCTCTGTCCTGTCTCCTTTTCTGAAGCTTCCTTTTCACTCTCCTACCAATGTCCCCAGAGCAGAGAGGTCTCCTCCCACTGTTGGAAACACTCACAGTCATGCTAAGCTTGAACTATTATAGCAACAGTAAATCCTCAGTCCTGACAACTGAACAATATCCCATTTTATTTGGCTCCTAGCTTGCCAATAGAGAGCAATTATAGTGATATGTGGGCCACTTAATCAAGGATTTTTCTGGAGATACTAGTACAGTTTTTTTCAATGCTAGGATTTTGGCAGAAAAAAAATGAGGGCATGATATTAAATCAGAAAGTGATCACTGGAAGGAAATAATACATGATTTCAAGTAAAGTTATGGAAGGCTCTCAAACTTCTTGCTGCCTTACAGTTAGTATTTAGTGCTGACTTACATAATATTCATATAACACTTTATGCATCTTCAAATATAGGTGCACAACATATCTATTTATTCTTGCAAGTTCTCAGTTCTGACTTATTTTAAATATAAAGTGCATTTTTCAGATGGACCAGGAAGGAAGACTCGGGGGGAAATATCATTTCCTAATATTGTACACATACATCTTTCTGTATTTTTTTTTTGTTCCAGTGTAACTTTTAAAACATGCTGACCTAGTCCTTTAGCTACACAGTGGGTCTGTGAAATTGGTTTGGCTCATCTCTGAATGGCTCAGGACTCAAATGGATGGCATCAGTGATCCTCCGTCTTCAGCACTGAAATGTGTATTTAAAAGGCAGCTCTCCTGGGCTGTACATGCCCAGGTTCAAATTCAATGTATCTAGCCTGGACTCAGGAATCTGGATTTCTTATAAGTACTCCGGGAAACTCTGGCACCAGGGGTCCCCTGAGGCTGCTTTTAAAAAGCTATATGAGATGAAACTGCAAACACAACCGGCCCTACTTACTGGATTAAAGACAGGTCTGTGAGGTGGAGATTTTCTAAGGCTCCAAGAGACCCTCCTCCTCCTGCATCAGCGGTCCAGAGCATGCCTGCGCTGACAGTCATGTGACTTTCCACATGACACTCCCGTGTTGAAACCTGTCTCCTCCTCTACCTGTTTAAAAACAAACAAGCAAGCAAGGAAGCAAACAAACAAACAAAAAACAAGCATCCTTCAGAGCCAGCTTGGGACAGGCAGAGCATAGCGACCTTCCCTACTCAAAGTGCCTTGCCTTGCTCTGATATTTGACATGTGCCTTGCCTTGCTCTGATATTTGACATGTGCCACACTGAAAACATGGCTAGTTCTAGATCAGCTTCATCTCATACATACCGCAATCCTCCAACCACAGTGCTTGGAACTCAGATGCTATCTCCCATCTATAATGCTCTGGCGGTAGAGCCAAAATCGGGTCCACCATCATCCTTCAACTGCCCAGTGCTCCTGCTCTGATTACCTAAGCCTCCTTCTCCTAGTGAGGCATGAGCTTTTCCGTGCCTTCCAGGATACCCCTGAACATACCGGATAGCCACATGGATTTTTGTTTTGTTTTGCTTTGTTTTGTTTCTGGATGCTTCTGGTGACCTAAATACACAGGCGAAGGGGGAATTTCTTAGCATAATTAGGGGAGTTACTTGAGAATCCCAAACAGACTGTGTTTTTCAACACAAAAATTAAAACCATTAGCCTAAGTACCCTAGTGCAACGCTTTAACTGAGCAACTGAGTTGCATGCTAAGTGACCTTCTCAGCTGCTGCTTCTCAAAAGACCAGACAGTGCAATCAGGGTTTAGAAGGCTGCTTTGCCTTGGCCTGGCTTAGCCACAGCCAGATAGCACCTCTATTTAGAGGGAGAAGTTTAGAAACACTCCCCTATCTCTCAGGGGCCCCATCGTCACTGTCTTCTGTGGTCATAACGAATTATTTCACATACGTTTTGTTCCAACCCTTGAGTTTCTCACCCCTGTTTACGTCATTGAAACTGGTACTCAGCATCTGCTTTGTCAGCACAGCCAGGCTGCCTCATCCGTCTCCTCTTCCTGACTGCAATCCCTTCTGAGTCAATCTCCGCTGGAAGAAATAATGAATTCTTCCCATCACCAGGACTGGGAGATTATTAGTCACGAGGTGCTACCTGTTTGTACTATGCCTAGTTGTCCATTTCTACCAGCTGGATGCAAATTTAGCAGAGAGTGCATGGTTTCTGTGTGTCAGAGTGAGTTAGCAAGCTGCCATAGAAACAGTGCCACGTGAACTTCCTGTTCGCCTTCTGTTGTATGAGAAGGCACACGGGATGTTACTCTTTAGTTGATGTCAGTTAAATCATCCTTGAAGAGGTTCATCTTTGCCTTGAAGGTTCTAGTTATAACCACATTTGCACAGCTTGTTTATTTAAAAAAAAAACTGCTACATTTGACCTCACAACACAGCCATTTGGACATCCATAGTCATCCTAATTTTGCATAATGTTGAAGCCAAATTGTTTTCCAAGTACTCTATCATACACCTTTACTCAGCTTCTCTTCTCATTACACTAGATCATTTTCTCTAGAAGTAGAAGCCACACATCTTTATAGTATACTAAGAACAGCAGCTCAGGGGGCCTGGGTCTTAAACCTTGAGCCATTGCTGGCTGGCAGTACTGTCGTGGACATTCTCCTGTCTATTAGTAACACGGTTGTTTTTCTTGATGGAGAGGATGTCTTGGGACCAGACTGTGTGAGCACTGGTGTTAGGAAGGCTTGGCATGTACTGCAGTAATGGCCCATGTGGTTTCTAAGCCTATGGTTCAGTGATAGTAAGATGATGTCAAAGAAAATTTAGGTTCTTGTGAAGAGGTGATGGCAGCTGAAAATGCAGTTGTAAACTACATAGAGAAACCTCATTGGTTCCCATAAACACATTTGCATAGATCTTTATAATGCTACATTTGGCCTTACGACATAACCCTTGGGGCATGCATTGTCACCTCATTTGACTTAATGCAGAGGTCAAATGGGTTTCCCAAGTATTCCACCGTACACCTTTACCCTGTTCCTCTCTTCTGAGGAGTGGGAAAGTGGCTGCCCTGCCCATCCCAAGCCAAACATATTCTTTCTTAGAGACATTTTTCTTAAGCAGTGCAATGTCAATATTGCAACAAGACACCCTGCCTCACATTAGACAAAGAGAGAACACTAAGCTGTCCTCATGCTCTTGTCTCTTGTTAATTACAAACAATGGAGTCGGAAATGAAAATACATAATCCTTGGGCTGGAGAGATGGCTCTGAGGTTAAGAGTGCTGGCTGCTCTTCCAGAGGTCCTGAGTTCAACTCCCAGCAACCACATGGTGGCTCACAACCATCTATATAATCTGACGCCCTTTTCTGGCCTGCAGGTGTACATGCAAATAGAGCACTCATAGACATAAAATAAATAAATAATTCTTTTTTTAAAAAAAGAAAAGAAAGAAAATACCTGGTCCTGACTCTTGTCCCAGTTTACTTTGTAGAGAGAGGAGAAAAGGATACTTCTGTGTTACTTTGCCTCCCTCTATGCTGGGATTAAAGGTGTGTGCCACCATGCCCAGCTTGGTGTCCCTCTTAACACAAAGGACATTTTGAGAGCAGGTCACAACCTGTGACTATCATGTGTGTAGTTCTGATGATGTGTTCAAACTGATTCTCCTTACAGATGGTAAGTGTAGAAGTCTGTTACCACTTGGCACACCTTTCATTGCTCTCAGTAGTTTTCAAAGGTTGTTTTGGCTAATCTTCCAAAAGGCACAATGACGTAGCTGATGGTGGTGTTGGTCTCTGTTTTCCAGGTGAAGACATAGGCACAGTGAAATAGATGCTGGTGTTGTTGTCTCTGTTTACCAGGTGAAGACATAGGCACAGTGAAATAGATGCTGGTGTTGTTGGTCTCTGTTTACCAGGTGAAGACATAAACACAATGACCTTTGACAACTTTCAGAATGTTACAGAGCTAACAAACAGAAGTACCTAGGGTTGAATTCAGATAGCTTGTCTTCTGAACCAGTTATTTTCATGACCCTGTGTCACTCACCAGATGGAAAGCTCCCAGAGCAATGTCCAAGTTTTACAAGCACTTGATGGAGTGTTGTCAAATGGATGATGCAAACAAACATTGAACAAACAAATAACTAGACCAAACAAATTACTAAAGAGAAAATGAGTCTCCTGAGTTTGTAGGGGTCTTTTAGTTCACATTTTGTGAATTTGGGAAAAGGATCTTCCCAAATATTGACTCAACATAACTTAATGAAGGCAAAAATCTATGGGTGGTTGTTATTAAATCAGTGATTTTTAACACTTTGAATCGAACAAAATATTTCATTTTCCAGAAACACTACAGACTTTCAGAACTAATGGCCTCACAGTTATCTCAACTGCCATGGCCATGCCTGTTTAAAACACTTTCTTCTTTATTGTGGTTTGCTGAGGAGCAATAGTCTCCTGGTACATGCTCTCTCTAACCTAACCATGACTGACATTATAAAATAGTGCTTTGGAATGCTGATTCTGCCGAAGCTAACTACAGAATATAAAACAAAATAGTGACTTTGACCAAATTCAGGAACTTGAAAGTTTTCTAGTTTATCCTCTTGCGTTTCTAGTTAAATTCATTTAGGGCGCATATAAGTTAGAACCTGAAATTCTTTTCATAGTTTTTTTAATCAGTTAATTTAGCCACACACTACAGATAAGACCAAGTCATACATCCAAACAAATAACCCGAAACATAACCCCCAAACAAACATCTGAAATGGTGAACATCTTTTTCCCCAGCATCTTTAGGTAACACACGTTAGCATTCAAACCTGGGAAGAACTGGGATTTCTTCTAGAGGGACCCAGCTAAACCCCAGCAAGCCCCAGGACTGTACAGAATATGCCTCGAGTTGAGAAGGTGCCACCATTTGCTCATCTGTCACTCAGAATTGATCCAGACTGCTGGTCACAATGAAATGTGGCCATCCCTTCTGGTGGAAGGCACCGAATTCAACAGCAGAGCTATAAAGAGTCACATGCTCTGCCAGCAGCCTCGCTGTCAAGCAGACTAAGGACATTTGGGATGTATGCCAAATTGTCCAGGTGACCATGTGGTAAAGTTTAGGAAACAACATAGAAAGAGAGAGAATATGTGTTTGTTATTTCAATTAAAATTGAATTTATTTTTAGCAAGCACATAAAACACAAAATTGTATTATACATATTAGTGATCGTGTGATGTCTACCATGTATTACATACATTATACGTAGCTTTAAGTTAGTTTGAACATATCTATCTCCTTAAACGTTATTTCTATATGGTGAAAACATTCAAAATCCTTTCTTCCAAGTATATAGCATTTGAAGAAAAATAACAACCTGAAATCTAAAGATCTGAGATCTTGTATGTCACAAAACCAATACATCTACAGCTACAGAATACTAATATTCTAAAGTTAGGTCTGTGTGAGCAAGAGGTCACTGGAGATGGGTGCTCAGCATTTGGTTATTCACATCATTTTTGTTCACTATACTCATGAGACCCTCCAAACTAAAATATACAAAGGATTTCATTGTGTGTGTTTTCAGTGATGGTGGACATAGAACTGGCAGATCGTTACCTGTTCTCCAGCGTACACTCCTCTGCCTGACTTGATATTTACTGTAGACTAGAAACAGTTACTGGCATCCAGGAAATTGATCGTGATAAAAAATTATTCTAGCATGATAATATTGCAGAACAAATAGAAATTACGCAGTACAGATTTATTTAAAGTGTCTTTTAATATGTCCCATAGAAAAGTCAAAGTTTTACTAACCTTGGACATTAGCCAGTTTGGTGCCCATAGTGGTTTTACCTCACACATTCCTTCTTTATGTCACTACAAAAGTCTTCACTCTGGGGACTGGAGAGATAGCATCTCAGGTCTGTAGTTCTAGCCCAGAAGACAGCTATAGACGAAGACAGAGCACAGCTCATCCCAGTAAAACTGTTTACAAAACAAGTAGCCAGCTGTGTTCCACCCACACGCTATGACTCGCCAACCCTTGGCCTCAGGTCTTTGGACCTTCTATAGAACTCTCTCTACTAAAGCCACCTGGGCCCGAACGTGTCACATGCATCTTCCGCTGATGACTGTTTATGCACCTCACGGCTTCATCTCTATGCATGGATTCCTGCAGAACGTAGTGTGCCGACGGAAAGCCACTTCCCAGCAGTGACCAACACCATGGAAGAGAAACACAGATTGACATTTAAACACTTCAGCCACAGAAGCACACTGGGTTTCAGATTTCTTAACAGCAATGCCATGCGTTAGCACTAAATCCCTGGTTAGCTGGTTTTTACTGAAAGATTGCTATCAATCCATGACTGTAGTATCGAATGAAGAGTATTATTAGTCAGTGTGATAAATACCACGACCAAAGCAACTTCAAGGAGAAAGTGGTTTCTTCTACCTTACAACACAGGGAAAGAGCAGCAGCATGGGTCAGGTCTGAGGCCAACCTGGCAGTTATAGGAAGCAGAGATCACTTTTCATGTGCTCCGAGAAAGCAGAGAGAGATAACAACGGGGAATGGAGCCCGGCTAACACTTCAATGCCCACCTCCAAATGATGCCCTTCCTCCAAGGCTCCATCTCCTGGAGGCGCCATAACCTCTATATCAGCAACACTACCTGGGCACCAAGTGCTCACTGTGTGGCCCCTTGAGAGATATTCCTCATTCAAACCACCACAGTAGTGGTGTGTGTGTGTGTGTGTGTGTGTGTGTGTGTGTGTGTGTGTGTGTGTGTGTGTAGCTTCCAATTGGCTTTTCTATACAGTTTTCTCTAGACTACTCAACTGGTGGGTCCAAGGCATGAAGATCCTACATTGAAATATTTTTGTGACTAAAGTGTTCCTTTGGGAGAAAAGGAAAATATGTCTCAGACTGAAAACAGACCCTAACATTAGTTCCAGTCAATTAAAATTACAATATTAAGAGGTTTTTTTTTTTTCATTTAAAAAAAATCAAGAAATGTTAAGTAGTTTGTTCTGTGAGTGAATCTTCCATGGATCTTGGATCTTGGATGACTGCAAAATAATTGCATTAAGACCCGAGCTCAGTCTAAGGCAACAAGAGCCGTGGCTGAACACAGCCAGTTCTCACACGTGCCTTGGCCATAGCTTGCTCGGCATGAAATGTGACCTTTCAGTAACAGTTTACTCAGAGCTGAGTTTCCATAGGCAGGAGGCAAGAATGACTTCCCTTTACTGGACTAGGAACAAGGTTAGAGTGGGTCTGCTTTGTCCGACTTTTTCCAGTGACTTTTTATCTTAGCTAGCAGGGAGGACTTCCTGTCTCCACGTCCCACTGTGGTTTCTCCCGCTGTCACTCTCCTGTTCAGAGTTCCCCCTCAGACAGAAAACTATGAGCCACAAACTCTCTGAAGGTCTTCCTTGCTTTACCTTTGCGAAGCTGATTCAAAGCATTGAAATCATTTCTGGTGGAACCTTTTGTAAAGGTGCAACTTTGCAATCAGAGTCTGTCCTGTAATTATCCATCTTACGAAGAGGGATTTCCTAGTTGGCTTATGTGACACCTTACATGCGAACACATAAAGGTGTTCTATGGTGGCTGTGGCTTACATGACATACAAACACATAAAGATGTTCTACGGTGACACATTCTTGTCATCACAATCCACTGTCACGCTCGCTGCCTGTATTAAATACCGCGTGTCATGGGCCATTGCTGTCACTTTACAGATTTGACTTTTCAAGGCTCACCTCCCAGTGGCTGCTACCATCCTCCTGAGTGTTTATGCCTGTAATTTAGATTAGCTGCCCCAGTGGGATCAAAACCACCTGCGTAATGAACCTGTGGCCAGATTAACTTATCTTCCTGTGAGGCCTCCATAATTGAATCAACAGTTTTAATAGTTAATATTTGTTATCCATTTAGTACACAACATTGAACCTGTCACAGCAGCCAAGGACAACAATAACTCAGGTTAACATGGCATTGCATTTGCACTTTACAACTTACAGAAGAATTTTTTTTTTTGGAGGGTTTGGTTTGGCTTGGTTTAATACAAAGGGATGTGTAGGCCTTTCCCCTATATGGTCATATACTGACATCCAAATCTGCCCCCGGCACTAACCGCTAACCAGTTTTGCAAACTTCCCATCTGAGTCTCGGCTTTCTTATCTGAAAAGCATGATGAACCCTCCAGGGACTGAACATTAGAGAAGCCTTTCGCTAGTCACTCTTTAATGTCTTTCTAATGATCTACCAAGACATCATTGTATTAGCTTTATAATTTATGTGGGAAATTGATGTTTGAATGGCTCTCTGTCTTCTAGCGTCAGTGTCCTATTTTATTTATAGTAATTTTTATTTCCTTCTGCTGCCTTAATAGACTATAATGGACTCACTCAAGAGCTGCTGGTGCACTGAAGTGGGGGGCTTATTTTTCATATCACTTACTTTTTTTTTAACTTTTAACTTCCAACTTCTTTTCCTGGGAGTGCAATAGTTGTTTATGAACACTTCCCAAGCATGACTGCATCTGGGGTGTATGCATGGCTGACGCTCAGCTCAGCAGTAAGCAGACTGGACAAAGCGGCGGACGGGAAGTTTGGCTTTTCACAGCTGTATCCCTCCAGCTCACCAGTACCATGCCAACTGAGGTGTCGGCTGTGTTTGGTTTGGTTTGGTTTTGTTTTCTGGGATAAATGATCTGAGCTCCTACAGCTCCTCTCCCCAAGTTACAGTCACCATCTTATTTTATAATCCAGCTGTTAGAGAGAGCCCAGAGATAGATGGGGAGCTCCCCAGGCCAGAGTTCACAACCTAGCTCGTGTTTGCACTCTCTACTCTTAACACAGTGACTGTGTCTAATAAAAGCTTGAGTGAGTGAAAGTGACTGAAGAGAAGCCAAGGCTGAGGGCCATGAATAATCTCTTTAAAGTCACCTTCTAGAAAGTGGCAAAGACAGCGCAGGCTCCTCTTCCTCGTCTTAGGCGGGTGATGAAGGAAGGAGCATTGTAAGATGGCGACCCTGGCAGACACTTAGCCTGAGCACCAGTGACTGGTCTTTCTCCTTCTGTAAATTGGAGTTATGCATCTCGGGCCTGAGCACAGCCTACTCCAGTCAAGGTGTGAGTGAGCACCATGCCAGGTCACCTGAACCATCATGGAGTTTGTTCGGTTCTCTTTCACCTGCGTCTTCCCTCTCCTGCCATCATCCTGTGCATGGCTTCATAAATGCCTATGAAGAAATGGCTTCAGACTGCTGATGTGCTTCTGAGAGTGACCAAGCTCTAAGGATCCCTGCATCTTTTTCTCTGCTTGGTGACTAACAGAAGACACAGTCACTTCTCACCTATTCTAATCTGCACATAGTGCTCCCCACTTAACCTTTTTGGCTACGGCTCGCTTAGTGATTAATTTATATTTGTGTATGAATCTCATTCTGCTGGCTCAGAGGTGCCCTGTAAGCTCGCAGCCTGCCCTTCAAATGAGGCTTTATAGTTTAAAAGGCTGGGATGCCTTGAAATCTGATGTAAATCATATTGTTTAACTCTAGGAAAATAGGACAGACTTTACACACAAGTCCAGGGTGGCTTAGCCACACGTTTATGAAGATTTGATTGACTTAAGAAGTTGGAGCTGAAACATTGAATGTGAGATGACTTGCTTTTGTCTCCACTATGTGTTCTCGCCTGACACTTTTTGAAGGGCCAATGCTCTTATACAATCTCATGCTTGAAATGGCTGGTACATGACCAGAGATCCTTGTCATCAAAGGTGACATGCAGGGCCCCTTCTGCCTGCTGGTTACTGCCCGTCTCTACCCTTGGCTACATGCGCTGCATGAAATCCAAGCTCCGCAAAGGCAGATGTGATGCTTTCTGGTGTCTTCCAAAAGCAATGTGTATTGGATGGGAAAGGGAGCTTTTGTTTTCCTCTGGGGAAGTGTGCATCACATGTGGAACAAAGAGACCACACTCCAGGAGATGTCCAGTGATTATCTGTTAAAGACTGCATCTGCCATGAGAGCTAGAAGACACTGCCCATAAAAAGCTGTGGATTTTATGAGTTGAAGCCAGAACATTGTCAGGTAGCATCAAAAGCTACAAACTTCAAGAAAACGAAAGGACAAGTATTTATGTTTTGGAGTTATAGCTCAAATAGCGCCCCTGTGCTAGAACTCTGTCTAGGTGGCTCTTTGCTCATCTGTATCAAACATTAATGCCTGTCCCATCTAAGAATGAGGAAACTGGATCTTTGAGGAAGATGTTGGGAGGGCTGTTCAGGTCCCTGGGGAGGGAGACAGACTGCACATGCTCAGTTTTCACAAAATCTCTTGCCGTTGAGGCTTTTCTAGACCCAGTCAGGACAGCCCAATGACAGATACTAGGACACTGCCGTGCACCAGTAGGGAAATCTCAGAACACATTCTGTCATTCCAGCACCAATCACATGTTCTAGAAATCTCCATATGGTCTGATCAGTTCCCATACACCAGTCTCACTGTCAATCACAACAGTCAGTAAATGAGATCCCAGATGTTTTTTGTTTTTTGTTTTGTTTTGTTTTGTTTTGTTTTAAGCTCAAAACTTTAAAAACATTTCTTGAAAAAAGTGTATGGTTATTAGATTCACTTTAACATAGCAAAGTGACTTGTTGCAGCCTAAAGTTAAGAATTAAACTATGAAGAAAAATGACTACATGAAATTTTAGTGTCTCTATACTTCAGAGAATATCATAAATAACATTTAAATAAAAAAACAATTTTTCATTCTGGAAGAAAATAGAAAAGATTTCAAACACAAGTCCAACGTGAGTTAGCTACACCTGAAGTGAACTTTTTGTTTGACTTAAGAAGTTTCAAAATGTAGAATATTAAATACAAGATAACTTTGGAAGGTCTCAGCCATATATTCTCCCCTACACTTTTGGAGGGCCATCGATTTTATACAATCTTAGGTTTGAAATGGCTATTAAAAATTAGAAAAAATGTTTCTATGTAAGTTTTCTGTCAGTATATAAGATACCTGAGATAATAAACTTATAAAGAGTGAAGTTTGTTTGTTTGTTTGTTTGTTTGTTTTTGAGACAGGGTTTCTCTGTGTATCTCTGGGTGTGCTGGAACTCATTCTGTAGACCCGGCTGGTCTCTGCCTCCCAAGTGCTGGGCTTAAAAGTATGCACCACCGCAGCCTAGCAAGAAATTTTTTTTATTTCATGGTTTTAGATAGTCATTCAAGATCAGTTGGTACCTTTACTTGAGGCCAGTGTAAAATTATTATCAGAGAGGAAGGTGCATCAGCATAAACCTCCCTATAGCATGTGCCAGATAGTGAAACAAGGGGAAAGGCATTTTGGAGACCCACAGAGGTGGGGAACTCACTAGGGGCTATGAGGAAGGACTTTCAGGGAGATGGAACTGAATGCACTGGTATAAAGAGAATAGTGGAAAGGGAAGGGTTAAACTGGGGAGGGAAGTGGAGAGTAGAATAGAAGAAGGTTGTGGAGGAGTATAAATAACACTAGAGACCTTTTGAAAGAAACTTATGGAAGCCTACTACTGTAAAAACCTCCTAACTCACACACATGCACACACACACGCACACGCACATGCACACACACACACACACATGCAGAGAGAGAGACAAAGACAGACAGAGAGATATTGGATATAACAAAGTAGCAATGCCCCTATTGGACACCAAGGCTAACAAGTAAAAAGCTCAGTACCAGGAATGAGTCACTTCTGTGAGATCTGTTGTCCAGTGAGGTCCCATAGACCTGCAAATACCAGAACCTATTACTGTTGCTCCTGGTTTCTCTGCCCACAAGAACTTGACAGGAAGACCCTGTTGCTGAAGATGCCACATCTGAGTCATAGAACTTAACTAAACCATGCTTGTATGGACCTAAAGCTTCATCGCGACTGGATAGCTTTCAAGGTACCGGAAGGAGTTATGCAAGCTACTGAAAGAGGAAAGTAATTACCACTCTTCCCCAACTCTGAACCCTACAAGCTACAATAATGACTAGCCTGGCAAGGCATGCTAATTGGTGCAGTATTGGCACAAACCAACCACTTTCTGATTGAATCTAAATCTCACTCCAAAAGATGAAACCCATACCTAGCACCATTATCAGGCCTTACAGGTCATGAGGAGAACCTACTACCATTGTGCTGTTACGTGGACATAATGCTATTTCTATGATTTCTAAAAACTTGTAGTTATACAGATAGACCAATGCATCTCTCAGCTCCCATCTTAGAAGCTTCCGTTTGCAGTACATGATGACTAACACAGAGAGCCACACCCTGCCGAGGTGCAGAGACTAAAACACTGAGACTCAGAGGGCACTGTGGGAAACGGGTAGAAATGTTATAAAAGCCAGAGGTGTTGCATGATTACAAGGAAACATCTTCTGGACAACAAGGCAGCTACACGTAGGAACTCCTAGCAGTTGTGATAGCATGTACAAAATCTGTCATAGTTACTTTGGTACAGCTGTGGTAAAACACCATGGCCAAGGCAACTTATAAAAGAAAGCATTTATTTTGACTCATAGTTTCAGAGGGGTAAAATCCATGATGGCTGATTAAAGGAACAGCTGTGAACTCACATCTTGATCCACAACCACAAGGCAGAGAAAGACACCGAGAATGCTCTTTGAAACCTCAAAGTCTATGCCCAAGTGACACACTTCCTCCATCAAGGCCACGCCTCCTAATCCTTTCCGAACTGTTCCACCAACTGGGGCCAAGTATTCAACTACATGAACCAATGGGAGCCAGTCTCACTCAAACCATAACATTCTCCTTCCTGTCCCCCAGAAGCTTGCAGCCATATCTTAATGCAAAGTGCATTTAGCCTAACTTCGCAAGTCCCCAGAGTCTTTAGTCCCAACAGTTATTTATAAGTCCGAATCCTCTTCTGAGACTCAAAGCAATCTTTTAAGCTGCAACCTCCTGCAAACTCAAAAGGCAAATTACATACTTGTGATATACAATGGCAGAGAATGTACATTACCTTTCTAGAGGCAGGGAATTGGGGCAGAGTGGGAAAATGCTGGACTAATCAAGACCGAAAGCTAGAAAGGCAAACTCCAGATCCTGGTGTCCATGTCGGATACCAACAGGCTGAGACGGCGCTGCCCTTTCAGCTTCACTGCTGCCACACACTTCTTCCTCCTGGGCTGGTCCCATTACTCTTATGCAGCCCTTGGAAAATATCTTATGTCTCTGGCGTCTCTATTATTGAAGTCTCCATGGCAACCCAGGCTTCATTTTTCCTCTCAGAGCCTCAGGGAAGGGATCGTGGCCTCAGCATCTCTTCTTAGCTTCAGAGGAAGATTCTCCAGCTGACGCACACACACAGCACAACTATGTTCAACTGCCCACTCGGGATGAAGCATGTCACCCTTGAATCACATTTGCAGCTTTCCTTGGTTGTTGCTTTTTAGGAGCAGAAAAGTCCTCAGACCTATTTTTTTTTAATGATTTGAAATTGCATCCAGGTGGGGTCTTGTCCAGAGGGCATCACTCCCTTTATTCTATGCCCTATCAGGCCTCTCTTTAATCTTCTCATCTCTTTCAGCACAAACCCTAGCACCAACACTAAATGTTCCGCAGTTCTTTTTCTCCTTGAACTGTACATTTTGTATTTTGTTTTGCTCTGCTTGCTCCCTTTCATTTTAAATTTGAGTAAGAGTGTTTATAATTAACCACTCAACATGGTCAATATACTTTCTTCTGCCCATAAAACTTACTCATTACTTTTCACTTTAGCCTCAGGCAGATGACACACTCTTCACCACAGTGTCACCAGAACAGCCTCTGGTCTGGTTGCTAATCTTCCTTACTGAAACCTTTCTTGCCTCACAGTCTATGCTGCTCTCAGCACGACTGTCTTCCAAGATTCCATGAGGACGAGCCATTAAACCATACTTACAGAGTCCAACTACTTTCCTAGCCTAAAGTTTCCCACATTAAAAACAAAAACAAAAAACAAAAAATAAACAAAAAAACAGCATGGTCAGGCTTATCACAACAGTCCATTCCCTGTTACCAAATTCTGTCTTAGCTGCTTTTCTGTTACTGTGATAAAACACAGTTGTGGCGCATGCCTTTAATCCCAGTACTTGGGAGGCAGAGGCAGGTGAATCTCTGCGTTCAAGGCCAGCCTGGTCTACAGAGTGAGCCCAGGACAGCCAGGGATACACAGAGAAACCCTTTCTTGGAAAACAAAAACAAACAAGCAAACAAATAAAATGCTATGACCAAGGCAACTTATTTAAAAATGGCATTTAATTTTGTTTATTTTTTTCAGAGAATTAGGGTTCATGATGGTGGAACAAAGCAACAGCTAAGAGCTTAATTCTTTTTTTTACATAATTTATTCAGAATACATCCCAATTGTTATCCCCTCACTTGTATCTTCCCATTCCCACACTCCCTCCCTCTTCTGCCCTATTCCCCTCCCCTAGACCTCTGACAGAAGAGTACCTCCTCCCCCACCATCTGACCACAGCCTATCAGGTCTCATCCGGATAGCCTGCTTCCCCTTCCTCTGTGTGCCCACTAGGCCTCCCCATGAAGGGAAAGTGGTCAAATAGGGGCATGAGAGTTCATGTCAAAGTCAGTGCCTGCTCTGCACACAACTGTGGAGAATGCACTGTCCATTGGCTAGATGTGAATAGGAGGTCTAGGTTTACTGCATGCATTGTCCTTGGTTGGTACAGCAGTTGTGCAGGCCCCCTTGTGTCTAGATCCACCATCCTTGCTGGTCTTCTTGCGGGGCTTCTGGACCCTCTGCATCCTTCTATCTCTCCATTCTTCCATACCACTCTCACCTGGAGTCCAGTAGTGAATCTGTCCTAATCCCCCACTGAATGAAGACTCTCAGAGGCCATCTATGTTGGGCTAATATCCACTTATAAGTGAGTATATACCACGCATGTCTTTCTGGGTCTGGGTTACCTCACTCAGGATGATCATTTCTAGTGCCATCCATCCATTTGCCTGTAAATTTCAAGATTTCCTTGTTTTTAATAGCTGAAATAGGATCCCATTGAGTAAATGTACCAGTTTCTTTATCCATTATTCAACTGAGGGACATCTAGGTTGTTTCCAGATTCTGGCTATTATGAATAAGGCTTCTATGAACATAGTTGAGCAAATGTCCTTGTTGTGTGGTGGAACATCTTTCAGGTATATACCAGAAAGAGCTCACTTCTTGCTCCACAGCCAGGAGGTGGCCAAAGAGTCAGGAAAACACTGGAAATGGCACAAGTCCTTTGAAACCACAAACCCTGTGACACACCTCTTCCAACAAGGCCACATCTCTGAGTCCATCCCAAACAGTTCCAACAACTTGGTACTAAGTATTCATGTATATGAGACTGTGGGGGCCAATCTCATTCAAACACACACACACACACACACACACACACACACACACACACACGGGAGGGGGCGTAGGAAGGGAGTGGAGAGATTTCTCAAACATAGTCTCTGATAAGTCAACTACTCTCTGGTAGAAGGAAGGCCACACAGTCAAGAATATTTGAGTAGCACAAATTGCTGTTGAAGGGTTTCCTTCCTTTAAAGGAAGAAATATCATGAGGCCTCAATCCTAGACAAAGAACTACCAACAACAAAGGAATGTTGAGAGCAGAATTGGTATTCCTTAGGGAAGAGCACATCAGTTGGATCAGCCCTGAAAAACATATGCTTACATAATATAACATACAAGTAAGTCTCTGTGTGTGTGTGGAGAAGGTTTGGAGGAAGAAAAAAGGGAAGAATGATGTAATTATTTTATAATCTTAAAAAAGTATATCTATAAATATATATATGTGTGTGTGTATTAAAATATATGTATATAAAATTTTTAAAGGACACAAAGTTGGATGGGTAGAGAAAGGGATTAGATCTGGAAAGAGTTGAGAAAGGAGAATAAATATCATCAAAATATGTTATATAAAACTCTTGATTAAGTCATTAAAAAATAAAGGAAGAACAAGGATGAGGCCAGGGTCCCACAGACCTCTGAAGAGAATGTCCTCAGTGGCCCAGAAACCTCTACTAGGTCCCACCTCCTAAAGTTCAACACCTCCAATAGCACCAGCCAAAGACCAAACCTTTACCATGTAGATAATGTAAATCCTAATTATGGCCATTAGACAACACATTAACATATTCAAAATATAAATCAGTCTTATAGATCATTGAAGAAAAACATTGCAAACTGAAAAAAAAAAGTGGCTAATCTGAGCAGTCCGCAGGAAAGAACACAAAAAGTATTCATTATCCGTACGCCAACCATGCTGCAGAGAACTCTGCTGTTCCATGGGATATCACAGCAGGCAGAAGAACTGGGGAAATATTTCATATGAAAAAATAAGATGTAGAACAAATTTTGAAAGTAGATAGATGGTGTGTCAGATGATGATAAATACCTTGGAAAATAATTAAACAGAACAGAAAGAAGCCTGGGGTGGGCTTCACACTTCCCTAAGAAGGAGACATTTGAAAGAAGGTAAGGGCCAGAACCTGCCAGGTAGATATTGAAAGAAGGGTTCCTAAATAAGCAAATCAAGTTCAACTGCTCCAAGGCTGAGTCTCTCTGGTGTCATTAGAGTCACTAGGACAGAGTGGGTGAAGGAAGAGTGGTGGCCAATGACTCAGGGCAGCAGAGCCGTTCACTTGCCCTGCTACTCTGGGTTTCTGCCTTAGCTATGAAAGAAATACGACACCTTCTCATTTTGAGGAGAGAAGTGACAAAATATGGCTTAAAGTTTATAAGCATCACCATTCCACTTGCTGTGTGGAAAAAGAACGGAGGTGACAAAAGCTAAATAAGACAAAGCAATTCCAACAATTTGGGTAAAATATTATGGTAGCTTGGATCGGTGATAGCAGAGAAGGTGGAGGGAAATCATCAAATGTTAGGTTTTCAGGTGGATTATACAAATATTGCATTTCAGCTTGGGCAGCTGAATGATTTTTCAGGTTTGGGAAGACTTTAAGGAAATACTTGGTTTGAGAGATTTAAAAAGTCAGAAACTTGCCAGCAAGATATGTTGCACTTGAGGTATGCCTCCAAAGATGATGGAGCTAAGTGTGAGGGGCAGGACTGTAGGCAGGCACGAGAAATCCTTGGACTGTGAGTGTTTTAAAACCCTGAACAAAAGATGATCTTTGCTGAATGGTAAGTTCAGGGAGAAAGGAAACACTGTCTAAGTCTGACCTTGGCTGCAACACTCAGAGTCCAAAAGATGAGCCAGGGGTCAGAAAGAAAGAAAGAAAAGAAAAGCAACTAAGAAGCATGAGAGAGTAACATCTTGTGTAGTCAGATGTGTCAAGTGTAGCATTGCTTCATTATTTGCTCCATTGCTTTACCTTCCCTTAGTCGTTTGTGCTCAGAAAGTGTTTTCTACTACATGCTAAATCTAAAGGTAAAGACTGAGCAAAAGGAAAATTTTAAACAAAGGACTAATACCCCTGGTCTAGACAGTACTCAAAACACCCTAAAAAGCATCATTAGCACTTCAGTGGAGGCCTATAAATCGAAACAAATGCAAATTAGAAAATTGCAGGCTCTAGTATCTTTTTACTTTAAAATAGGGAGCTCTGGGAGCTGGAGAGACCGCTCAGCAAGTCAAAGCACTGCTGCTCTTTCAGAGAATCCATGTTTGGTTCCCAGCATCCACAGCAAATGTTCAGCTACAGGGAATCTGGCACCCTCTTCTGGCCTCTGCAGGTACCTACACTCACATGCACTCACTCTCACACAGACATATACATAGACACATGATCTAAAAGAAAGAAAGTGTTTTTAAATTTGCTTTGGCTTCCAAATAACTAACACATAAAATTTTCTTTAAGTACTCAACCAAGTGTAAAGATAAAGGTGGGATGAGCAGTCGCAGTGGTAGCTCTCCTGGATGATGTGTACGTGATGTGGATGATGTTTGGTGACGCACAGTCCTTTCTGGCATAGAAAAGAATATGTGTTTATTAAGCATACCTGGTCTTTTATAAGAAAACTACATCAGATCAAGCAAAATGTTCTAGAAATGCCACTGGTGAAGACTTGGAATATTTAGCCTCATTCATTAAAAATGCATATCAAAAATAACATAGAATCCAGATATAGACAAAAAATTCAGAGTTGACTAAATAGAAAAGTAGTTTTCTGAAATAACACTGATGATTTGTAAACTTTTATATATTTTCTGGGTGAATGTGTACATTTATATCAAAAAGCCTGAAAATTGGCAATTTCTTTGACCCTAGCAATCAGATTCTAATTTGATTAGAAATTCTAACTGCGGCAGAATCAATCACAAAAGAGGACAAGTGTTTACCTAGAAGAATATTATAATATCAGTTGTTGGAGATGGATGGAAGTTTGACACTACATAGTATAAAATTGCCCAAATAACACTAGAATGTCATATGATACAAAATAATATACTGTAATTAAAAGCAGTATCAGAGAATCAGTGGCATAAAAATGTCCCAATGTAGTTGAGATTCATTTCTACTTACATATGTCTGGAACATAGACTGGCATAAAAGAAGGAAAAATCTTACAACCATGCCTAGTCAGAAAAAGGTAAATGATTTCAAGTTTATTAGACTTGATTGTTCTGATTTTTCTGTTATTTGAGAATTTAATACATGCATATAATGTATTCTGTTCTGATTTGTCTACCATATATTTATTAATTACATTTGCATATGGAGCAGTTACAGAGAACACTAAAGATTTTTTGCAAAGATGACACAAAAGCAATATTGGGTAGCACTGTTCATTAGAGTGCTCTGCAGTGAAGGAAATATTCAAGGTCTGTGATGTCTAGGGCTGTGGCTACCACCCCACGTGCCTACTGAGCATGTGCAGTGTAACTAGTTCATCTAGAGACTGATTTTATTTTCTAATGAACATGAATAAGAACTCCTTTTTGTTTTTCAAGGCCAGCATGGGCTTGCATGCTTGTGATAAAATGAGATTTAGTAGGCATGCTTCTTTGTTTATGAAGAAGGTGTTTTAGCCCTTTTAGTTTACATTTATGGAGCCATATGGACAAAGGCTACTGACTGGACGCTGCATTTCTGGAACTGGCCTAAAGCACAAGCAAAAGAGTGAACAGATCTGGGTTTTGTTTTCTAAAATCTATTTGTTTGTTTTTCTTTTTATTTATTCTTCTCTCATATATTGCCTCCTGACAGCAGTTTTCCTCCCTCCCACTGACCCCCACCCCCCACCCTGCCACCCCTTTTCCCATGGATCCACCCACCCCTGCTTCCCCTCCCCTCAGAAAAAGAGCAGGCTTTCCAAGGAGATCAGTCAAAGATGACATAACAAGCTGCAGTAAAACCAGACACATTTATTTGTTATTTTTATGTGGTATGTGTGCATATGTGTATGAACATGTGTATGTATGCATGTGTGTGTGAGCATGTATGTGTGTGTGTGAGAGAGAGATAGATGGTGTGTGAGTGTGTGTGCATGTGGTTGAGCACATGTGTGTGCACATGTGTGCATGTGTGTATGTGTGCATGTGTGCGCATATGTGTGTGTGTGTGTGTGTGTGTGTGTGTGTGTGTGTGTGTCGCTGTATGAGTTTGGATGCACCATGTTCACGCAGGAGCCCATCTATGGAGGCCAGAAGAGGCTATCAGGTCCCTGGAGCTAGAGTTCCAGAATGCTGTTAGCTGCCATGTGGGTGTTAGGAACAGAACCTTGGTCCTCCGCAAGAGCACTAGCTGCCCTTCACCACTGAACCATCTCTGCAGCCCTGGGAGGTCTGGTTTTATGTTAGAGTGTAAACTAGACAAGACCTGAGAGCCTCGGTCCCACTGGACATGGACTCCTCATGGTATTCCTAGGAGACGCTAGAGGTTTATTTCCAAACACCAGTGTGTAGACCTCAAAGATGCATGCAATTTAGGAGGGTATTAGAAGCAAAAATGCTTACTCTATAGTGTAGAGTTTTCTTAGTTTATATGTTTGAGTATGATCCAAACATTGCAAGAAATAATTCTGGTGTGCCAAGTAAGTGACTACCACGCTTACCAGATGTTATTTTTACTGTGTATGCTGTTTGTTTTTCTGTTTTGGAGCGGTTCATGCTGTATAAGACTTTACATCATGGCCATCTTCTTGTCTGTCTCCCGAGTGCTGGGATTACAGACACAAACCTCTGTGCTCAGTTCTAATGTTGCTTATATTAGTGCTGCACAAGCTGAGCAGCAGAGTGACATGAAAAACTGCCCTGCAGTGACCGCTTAAAATGAACAGAAGACAATGGTTTTTTTTTCCTGGTCCTTTATATTGCATCTTGTACTTTGAAAGTTATTTTCTCCAGGTCAAATTTAATATATTTAAGAGCTTTAAATGGTACATATATCTTTTCTTCACTAGGAAAAAAAAAGACACAATTCTTAATTCTTCTTAACCAAGATTATTAGATTTTATAGCACTTAAGATAATATAACTATTATACTCTAATGAGAGAATAATGTTTTAGAAATAATGAAATTATGGCAAAAGCATTTAGGCATAATTACATAGCCAGAATAAAATTTTCAATTAGGCTTTCATTACATTGCAATTAACTCTGAATTTGAACACTAGCATTAGTGTGGCTAGTTTTCCTTGTTTCTTGCTTTTTAAAAATAGCATTTTTCCCTTTTTTCTTCACATTAGTCTGAGGAGGTGCCTGGAAAATTAAATTGAAATATTAGTGATTCCTAAAACATGAACTAATTGTAAAATAAAACATATTTCTAATTACTCTATTAATTTCATATTGTTTGAATTATCTGTTGCCATGTGACAAACTTATCTAAAACTTTATTGTCTAAAGTACTTATAGTGACATAGTTTGTCATCACCATGACAAAATATCTGAGAGACACTCTAATCCAAGGGCACTTTATTTTGCCTCACAGTATCAGAAGTTTTGGTCCCTTGTGGCAGAGAAGGTTTAGTGGAAACCACAGCAGCAGGAACATGAGTTCCTTACATCTCACTGGTGGACAGGAACCTGAGAGCATAAAGGAAGGACTCAAGGATGTTCACCCTCAAAAATCTTCCCCAGTGACCTACTTCCTCGTCTCTTAATGTTCCGTAGTCTCTCAAAATAACCTCACAAGCTGGAGAACAAAGTTCTGAACATGAGCCTATGAAGGACATTTTGTATTCAAGCACCAACGGTGAGGATCCTGGCATCACTTAGTTGGGAATGTTCTCTCTCAGGCCTTGCGTAAGTCCTTAGTCACACTGTCAGTCAGGCAGTACTATGACTGCCCATACTCAGACCCTGAGCATTTCCAGTGTGACTGTTTGCAAGAAGACTCAGTTCCTTCTGACTACAGAAAACGTGGTCTCAATGCATGGGCCTCGCCATCACACATGACCTGGATCGTGGAAAGGGAAAGGCCTCCAGCTCAGACAAAGGACTACAGGCAACTGGGGATGCTGGGAGGACAGTAAATAGTCTTCCACGGGGAAGAGCACACTGATTGGTTATTCAAGGCCAAATGGTCAGCCCTGAAAACATACGTATGAGTTTCATTATACACACGGAGCAGGTTGTATGGTGTGTGTGTGTGTGTGTGTGTGTATGTGTGTGTGTGTGTGTGTGTGTGTGTGTGTGCACCTTGAATGTAGATTGTACTATCTCATCTATTCCATTTAGTCTGGAGGGCCAGAATAAACAAAAAAGAGAAACCCTGCTGAGTGTGGGCACCACCCCCCATACCCCTACCCCCACACCCCTACCCCCACACCCCTACCCCCACACCCCTACCCCCACACCCCTACCCCCACACCCCCACCCCCACACCCCCACCCCCACACCCCTACCCCCACACCCCTACCCCCACACCCCCACCCCCACACCCCTACCCCCACACCCCCACCCTCACACCCCCACCCCCACACCCCTACCCCCACACCCCTACCCCCACACCCCTACCCCCACACCCCTACCCACACACCCCTACCCCCACACCCCTACCCACACACCCCTACCCACACACCCCTACCCACACACCCCTACCCACACACCCCTACCCCCACACCCCTACCCACACACCCCTACCCACACACCCCTACCCACACACCCCTACCCACACACCCCACATCCCCACACCCACACACCCCTCCACCCCCTGTCTTTCTGCTTCCCAGTCCTCCGAGATCTCACTAAGCAGCATCCTGTTCCTGCAACCACAGTCGAGAGATGCTCCTTCTGCGATACCTTCCCTCAAACATGAGCCAAGATAAATGCTTTCCCACCCACCCACCCACTGGCACTTGTTTTGCTTTTTGTCACATACTTGGTCACAGCACTGAGTAAAGTACCAACTCAGTCGTCTGCTGCCTTGATGGATCAACTTTTCCTTTTTTACACTAAAGCCAAGTAAACAGGCCAACGTGAACTTGGAATCTGCATGGAACTTAAATTCTCAGCTCTGAGCTCTATATCTGTTTGTTTCTTCCAGGTTTCCCTGAGGTTTGTTTTTTATCATGGTTATAATATTATCTGATTCATTTTTTTTCTCCATGAAGAAAAATATACCTTTGGGAGATCAAATCACACACACAAAAAAGTGTGGCACCCTCTGTATTATATTCTAATATTTCTATAAGATTCCTCATTAATGGAAGCTCAAGAAAATTCAAGTGTGTCCCTTAAGGAAAGGGACAGAAGAATGTGACAGTGGGCGCCCTGCATATTTGTGCTGACTGACACAGGCCTCTGTGTGGGATGACCCTTGGCCCTCTGCCCTCCCTGAGTTTCTCCCTGGGTGTCCCATGCATTCAGCAAAGTTCACACTTTTAGCTGGAGCCTAGGGCTCCAGACCTGTGTGGTGGTTGATCGACATGCCGCTGAGATGGCGTCTCAAGTCTAAAGCAAGATGGCAGCTTCGGAGTCTTAGCAACGATGAAGAGCGATGAGATGAGCACAAAAGCCTGACCCCGACCCCAAGGGCAGCAAAGAAAGGAGAGGATGGGTAAAAAGATGAAGGGAGGAGGAGAAAGGAAAGGATGAAAAATACATTATCAAATGTAATCCACCCAGGACCTTGTTATTATTACTTTATGAATAAAGATGTTGAAAGTTAGAAAGATTAAATAAATTGCCTAAGCCACATCTCTAACAAGGGTTTTCTTTCCATGTATATTTTCCAGTCATTCCTTCACCCTTAGATATAACACTAGGACAAACAGGCCAGACCTCAGACATGGGGTCCTGACTTACCTCCTCACTCACGTCTGCATCCCTTGTGCATCATCTCAAGCATCTTGAGTTAAATCCAGATGCTGCCAGCAGCTATTTAGAGGGTCTGGAGACCATCATGCACAGACAATGGCAGTTACCACTGTCTGAGACAAGTTGGTAAATTAGCAAAAGAATAGTTACAGAAAGGTCTGGAAATCATAACAGACTAAATTTCGCAGCAGTCTAAATAGTTATGGAAAATGCCTTCATCTTTGTCTTAGTATTTTTGAACAGCAGTCAAAAAGGGTAGACAGCAGTGATTCTCACCGCTGTTTTTGACAGGTGTACACCTTTGGACAAGGGACCTCCTTCCTGTGAATGTTGTTCCTCAAAGCATTGTCTCTGAATCTACAACACAGCAGTCACCTGGGAGCTTGTTAGAAAAGCACACGCCAGACCCGTGACAGACCCACTGATTTGCTCCCTTCATGCAAAGGCATGAGTGTCCACCTGTAGTCCTAGAACTGGGAAGACAGAAAGAGGCAGATCTCCAGAGTTCACTGCCCAGCCAGCCTAGCCAACTGGGGGAACACCAGGACTGTTGAGAGACCCTGACTCAGAAAAGTAAGCCCAAGGCTGTAAGGCCAAGGATATAGCTGAACATTAAGTTGCCTGGAATACGTGAAGCTCTGGATTTAACCCCCAGTAACACACTACACACACACACACACACACACACACACACACACACACACACACACACACACATACACACACACCTGGGGGCATGAATCAACTGAGAAAGATACCCAACATCAACATCTAGTGCTCATAAGTGTGTGCATACATGCATACATATACAAAGATCCCCAGGTGACACGTGCGCATGTTAAATTTTCAAAATCCCAGCTCTAACCTCAATTACCTCGGCTGGTAATTGCATCCAAGCATCTGGCCTGGTGCCTGAAGGTGCTCAGGGAGCATTGCTTCTTGTAACTTCTCCACTCGTCCAGTAACCTCGGAACCTCTAGGGAAGACCCAAGTGTTCCTGGGCTGCAAGCCCAGGTGAAGCCTCAAGCCGCCCCAGAATGCAATAAGGCCAATGAGAAACCGGTTTGTGGATAAATGTGGTCCCTTCTGCTGTTCTACTCTGTACCTGCAAGTTTATTTTTATCCTCTCAACTGCTGAGCCATTGTGAGGAATCAATGGTTCTGTGTGTTTTGATATTGATTTTTATATGCAAGCTTAAATTCAAGCCTGTATTTGGCTCATATAGAATTCTTTTCTTTATATAATACCTACTTGTATTTGAGTATAAAAGTAATGCATGCTTATTATAAACTAGTCAGGAAACACATACCATTGATGCTAACATTGGTGGTTTCTTTCACCAGTTTTATTACAAGCAAAAATGAGGTTTTACTGATAACTCTTATTATCTGACATTTTTACCTGTGAACATTATGTAACGTGAAGATAATTTGATGAATCTCTATTGTTCTGATTCTACCAAAATTAAGCTACCCCTAGTTGAGAGATTTTGTTCTAATTGTTCACTATTTAAATCATGTGTCATCAGCATTTGTCATGAGTTTTTGTGGTAGATGATTTTTTTAGTACAGATCCCCAAGAGAAGGGATTACTGAATCAAAGGATATGTGAAACCCTTCCTCTCAAACACAGCGTCAGCTTCCAGCAAGGCTTATGTTTGCCCATTTATCATAAAGGATATTACAATTCCTAGAAATGGAAAAGATGCATCATGCCCTCCTCAAAAGCACTTCCTTGGGCTCAACTGTCAGGAACTCTCAGAACCCTCTTGTTTCGTGCTTATTTCAAAATAAGGCTTCATTGGGTAGGTGTGGATGATGAAATCGTTAGCCAGTGGTGACGAGTTTGACTTTCAGCCCTTGTCCCCTGAGTAGAGGTTGGGTGGTAGAGCTGAGACTCTCCTGCACCCTTTCTTTCCGGTGGTGATCATCCTTCATTCTGTGCCCATCTAGGGACCACAGGCAGCAGTCATCGTACTAACAAACAGAAGGCAGGTTACTTCTCAGGAAGGTCCAGGGATTTTAGCATCTATAAACCAAAAACTTCCCCCAACCCAAATGTGAGAAAGCACATCAGATGAACAGTGCCTTCTCAAGAGGTTACCTAGAGGTTCTCAAACCTTACCTTTGGACCTTCGGTTTTCTGGTAAGAACAATCCATTGGTTGTTGGGAAACACTGATAAACAGGAGGCAACCACCTAATTTATCAGTAAGGGCAGGAAGCTCCTGGGGGCTCAGAAGGGCAAAGGCTTTGCACCCAAGTGTTGGAGACTGGGAGATTCACACATTGTCTGTTGAGTGAGGTCCACCCAACAGGTGAGATAAGGTGATAGGAGGACTGGGAACCGTCCAGAGGAGCATTACTACCGACACAAGGGACCCACAGGCAATAAATTCTCCCAGATATAGGATGTATCTAGCTCAAAGAAACAAAAACAAGCAAACTAAGACAGGCAATAAGCCTTAAGGAAGTCTGGGAACTCTGAAATACCAGGTACAAGAACAGTAACTGTAGAAGGAAGATGTGTGGGGACCCATGCCCCGCCCACACACTCTCTGCCACGCCCACACACTCTCTGCCACTCCCACACACTCTACCTCTGCCCCACCCACACGCTCTACCACTGCCCCGCCCACACGCTCTACCTCTGCCCCGCCCACACACTATACATCTGCCACGCCCACACGCTCTACATCTGCCCTGCCCACACACTCTACATCTGCATGCCCTTTGCCAGTTGACTTGAAATCTGAATTTGAAATCTTTCATTTGTAAAACCAGGATTTGGTCACTCCTGACAAGACTGTTTTGAGGCTTAAATAAGAATACATAACCTGTTGAGAGCCAGTGTCTAATGTGTTCTGGGTGGGGCTGGGGTTCATAGCTGTTTCTTACAGTTCACTTGAAAATGAGCGTTGGGGATCCTGGAGCAGCCAGCTAAGTGGGTGGGGTTGACAAAGGGAACCTAAGGAGTCCCTGCTTGACAATCACTGAAGAAAAGGAGCACGCCCTGCAATAACTGAAAAAAATTCAAGATGTGTTAAAAAAAAAAAAAAGCAAGGTTAAAGGAATTGGTAGTTCTGAGGTTAGTTCCAGCACCAGCGGTTCACAACCTCTGGGTCATGACCCCTTTAGGGGTCATGCATCTGATATCCTGTATATCAGATACTTACATTATGATCCATATCAGTAGCAAAAATACAGTTATGAAGTAGCAATGAAATAATTTTATGGCTAGGGGTCCCCACCACATGAGGAAGTGTAGTAAAAGGTCACAGCATTAGGGAAGTTGAGGACCACAGTGTCCCATACAGTTCTAAAAAGGATATTTCAGAGTTAATATTTGAGTAGCTTTATAAATAAGTAGATTAAAAAGTGCCAAGGTGTGTCCATCTATTTGGGCCACTGTCACAAGGCACTTTCAGCTAAGTAGCTTATAGTTAGTAGAATTTATTTCCCATATTTCTGGGGGCTGAGAAGTCCAGAATGTAGTTGCCATCAGGTTTCCGGGTTGGAGATGACTTTGGCTGCTCTATGGCAGTCTAATGGAGCCCCTCTATGGTGGATGGGCGAAGGAGCTCTGTGAAATCATTTGTATTAGGACGTGACTTCCACTCAAGAGGGCTCTCTTCTTGTGGCCTGCTCACCTACTGCCCCTATTACTTTAGGGAACAGGATTTCAACAGAGAGGGACACAAACATTCCATCTACAGCAGACAGGCTCTCACCAGACACTCACAGCCGTTGAAGGCGTGGCTCCTGAGCGAAGAATGACTAAACCACGTGAATGTTGAAACAATCTGTGAGTCTTGTCATCCTAGCCTAAGCCAGCAAGCAGTCCTATGAGAAGTATCACATAAGTGACGTGTCACGAGCACCCATTAAGAAGGGGCCGAACAGAATGCCGCCTGAGTGTATTAGCAGCACATGGTTTAAGATAAATAAAATACAAACTGATGTTTCCTGCTTTTGCAGCCCTTCTTAGAAGGACCAATACAACAGAAAACAAGTCGACTATAAAACCAGGTCAAGAATGTAAGTGTGACGATTCATCTGGCGTCTCAAAAAATAACAGAACAACGCTGAAGACTGGGACAGGTTGTGCCACGTTTGATTCCAGAGCCTAACCAAACTGTAGAGCAAAGTCTTCCTTACTGAGCTGTGGCCTCGTGCTGGTATAATTGCTCTTAAATGCAAACCCAAATTATAATGAGACCACTTTAGAGCTACTTAGATTTGCTATTGTCAAAAATGGAAAACTATGTTCTGGCAAGTATATATGTAATTCAGATCTCTTGTACGTTACTGGTGGCGTTGGAAAATGATACCATGCTATGGGAATCCCATGAGGTTTCCTTACGAAATTAAGTACAGAATTTCTGTATAACCTAACAATTTCATTTCTGGGGATACATCAGGGGGAAAAAAAGAAGTAAAATCTCAAATGCTCTTGTTTATAATGGCACTACGCACAGTTTGAAAAGATTCCAAGTGACACAGGCATCTATAGACAAAGAAATATCTAAGCAAAATGTGATGTTTAAATCCAATGAATATTATCTAGCTCCAAAACATTAGAAAACCTGATTTGTCCTACAATGTGGGTGAACTGTATAGGGCTTGCTTTTCTCATTGTGTTGACCAAGTTCTGGCAAGAAAGAAGCAAGAGAAAAAAGCTATATCTGGGGAAATGGTTTATGAGAATAACCCCACATACACACACTCGTTGGCAGGAACAACATGGTGTTAAGAGTGTGAGGCCATTTGTCACCCTGTACTTTGTTTGAAATCATAAACAGATTAATCGCAGAGCTGGCTCTCCCCCTTAGTCAGACTGGATTCTCAACCCATGGGACATTCGTACCCACATTTATGATGGGTCTCTCCTCCAAGTTACTCCTTGCTGGAAATGTCCTCACAAACCCACACAGAAGTGTATCTCCTAGGTGACCTCAAATCCATTCACACTCACACTGAAAGTGAACCATAACCCTACAGTTTCTCTGCTGAGTAAACTAAGCCAGTCACCAAAGGGCGACTGCCACTGTACACTATTATGTGAGCTTCCTAGAGCGGGCAGGTTTGTAGAAACCCAAGAGCTGGGAGAAAGGTACATAGGAGGTAGCACACAGCGGATACGAAGTTTTAATTGAGGATCAGTAGAAAGTTCTGGAAGTGAGTGGTGGAGATAGTGGCATACCAGTGAGTGTACTTATAGAAGAGTACTTATAGTATAGAAGTCTACACTTAAAATAGCTTAAAAGGCACATTTCAGCCGTAAGTATTTTATCATAAAAAAATAATCCCTGTAAGGGCAGTTTTCCTCACTTGCCAATTTCCCCCACTGCTTTCAGCTCCCCAGTAGCCCTATAGGAGAAAGCGTGTTTGTCTTTATAACACTGGTGCCATCCTCCTGCCTCACACGCTCTCGTCACTTGAGGTGCCTCCACTTGAGGAAGCTCAGTCCATACTGCCTTCAGCAACACATCATCTGTCCCCCCACCTTTCTCAGGATTATGGCTTCAAAGAATTTGCCATCTTCCTCTGACGAGTGGCTCTGCCCTCAACAATATATAATTCTAGGGTCAACGGCATCCTCTGTCAATTCAGTGGGTAGGAGCCTCCCCTGCAGGCTTTGGTTTTAAGGTCTCTTCACCTTCTCCTGCAGTGGCAGCTCCTGCTGCAAAGCCCACCAGTCAGCGTGCAAGCACCTCCCACATGGGAGAACTGTCCAGGCTCTCCAGGACATCCAGAGCCACTAAGCACTCCCTCGAGCTCTTTCCTGAGTCAACATACCATGCAGCCATTTCATCCCCTCCGCCACACCCCCATTTTGTCTCAGGGGCAGCCAGCTACCAGGGAATCTATCCTATCCATTTTTTTTTCTTCTTCCCTCAGAGCCTACATGAGTTTCATAACCTTGGTTCGTGGGGAGGAAGAGCAAGCCTTCATTTTCTTTACTCATTAACCCTGAATCTTTCTTTCTCTTGATTCTGCTAGCAGGAAAGTGCCTCCACTTCTTCCCCAGATGCAGAGATTGTGTGGCTTCCCACACGACGTGCCCCAGTAAGCATGATCAAGGCATCCGCACACTGTTTATTAGTTGAATCAAAAAATCAGAATTATTTCAAGTGCCTATATGTTAATATGACTTGCAAATGAGATCTGGGTTGGGCCCCATAGTATATTTGATTACATTCCCTCCTCTATGGGAGACTCAAACAGTATTTTTAGCACTGTGGTTAATGGATTCATTTTTCTCATATTCTGTTGGTTGTTTAAATTCAGGCTGCAGTTTTGTTTGCAGTTTTGATTTTTTTTTTTTCTGGTTGTAATTGCCTTTTTGTCTTACACTACTCAATGTTATCTGGTGTCATTCATCTTTTCTGAGCATCAACATAGTGTCTGCTTCGTGCAATTCCTTTTCTCTAGAGCCCGTTGTCCTATGAATGCTGCCACCTTTTGTCTCCAGTCCCGGTGCACGCTCTACAAGTTGGTACCCACCAGCTTTTCTCCCCAGGAGCCACTGCCTGAGACCTCCTGTGCCCCTCTTATCTGCACTTTCTTAAGTATACTAAAAAGAGGTGTGGGGGTGATAAGTTCTGGGTTGTTGCCTGCCTGTGTCTTTCCTCTGCCTCCCACTTGATGAATAGTGCGCCCAGGTACAAGATTCTGAGTCAAGAACACTTTTTCCTTAGAATGGCTGAGGAGCCCTGGCGCTGGTCCGCAGCCCACCCTGCGCTGATAAGGCTGGTGTCATTTGTCATTCCCTTCTTCCCTTAGGGTTCCACTGGTTTGTGACACTTGTGTCATGCGTTCTCATTCCTCCTAGTCAGCGCGTTTATAACTGTCCAGTCTAAGAATTCATATCTTTCTGACAGGTTTTTGTGTTTCTGAGAACTCCTTTTGTTTTGGTCTCTGTCACATCTTTGACTCTTTATAAGGTCTTAATCAGGAATGTCTCTGTGTGTCAGAACAGGTTGAAATAGATTCTACTGTGTCTTTCTGATTATCTTGTGTTTCTTGTGTTCTTATTCCTTCCCTGTCTTTTTTTTTCCCCCTTGTCCTCGCTTATGGCACAAGCTTTCCCTAAAATATCTTGTAATTCTTAATTTTGTCTTCAGAACTCAAATAGAGGAAAAGTTAATCCCTGGTGAACCCTGCATGTCTAAGTAGGGCTTATTAGTTACTGGGTTTCTCTGTAGAATAAGCAAGCACTATGCTGATCTTTGGGCTAAGGAACAAAAATACCCCAACCAGAAAACCTTTCCCCTTAGAGGACAGCACTCTGATGGATTGCTTTACTTCTCTCACAGTTTGCTCAATTTCTAACAGAAAACTCTCCATCTTTCCTAGAACAGAAGCTCTGATCAGCTGTAATCATGTAACGGGACTGGCTTACAGGGACCCAGGCAATGGCTCAGCAGCTCCTGTAGACACCTTTAATTAAGCCGTGTGTTTTATCACAGCTCTGCCTCACTTTCCTGGTGCCTGGATCTGTCCTCACAGCTGGCCACCTGCCTCATGGTCTAAGCTGTGGCCTCTTCCATAGTTTTATCATTTGCCACTATGCCAACTGCTTCCAGCTTCAGGAAAATTCCAAAAGTTCTCAGCTCCAACCATCCCCTCCCATCCACTCTCCCCTCTGAGAATGAATCTTTTTCTCTGGTATTGTCAATTTAATTAGTGTCTCAGGAGAACAATGAAGTAAACATTTCATTTCTTTCTATTTAATTTTTACTTCAGGTATCTATTTAATTCTCAAGTAGTTTTTGGTCATCTTTCCGTTGCTGACTTCTTGCCTTTTCAAATCAAGATGTAGCTTTTAAAATCCCAACTGTGATGAATTTATTTGGGCTCTTTATCACTAAATTGGTATTTGCAAGTATTCTATGGGCTTAGATCATCTGTCCTTTTTGTAGAATATAAATTCTAAAAAAAAAAATGTCAATTAACTTAACCTTATTGATAATGTTCTTCAAATCCTTTCAAGTGCTTATTTTTAGAATGTTTACCTTACAAATGCTGAAAGAAGTTTATTAAAAATATCCCACTGTGAAGTTAGCATCTTCCCTTCAAATTTTTGCTAAATTTTACCTTCTTTCTTTGTGCACGAAAATTTTTTATTTGTGAAAACCACCTTTGTTAGCATCTGAAATACTTTACTGCATTGCTGGGTTTTCATCTGAATTCTTCCATTCAGAATCCCTCTTCCTTTCCTTCCATTCCCCTTACTTCATTTAGTTGCTAGGTTTTCGGGACCCTTATTTTCCACCTAACTCTATTACTATTTTAACTCTGATTTTCATTTAATATTTAAGTAGAAGTTGTTTCCCTGGAAATGACAAAACTTTTGGTCAAGAAAATTCAAGATGTTCATATTTACTGTGATAACTAATTTTGTGCTTTTCCTTCATATATTTTAGTTTTACTGCTCAGCATATTTTGTTCTTTTTACTTCTCCTTCGTCTTGTGTCCTAGTCAACTCTTCTTGTTCCATTTTGTCGTGTTAATTTGGAAGTTCTAATTAGCTGACTTCAATTTTCCCAGGGCTTACTTTTTGCTCCTACAGCACTTTCCTGGTACACACACACACACACACACACACACACACACGTATATATAGTGTTAACACTGTCAGTTATCTCCTCTGGCTCTCACAATCTTTCTGCTCCCTCTTCTGAAATGGTCCCTGAGCCTCAATAAGAGGACATGCAATATAAATATCACATTTAGTACTGAATATTCTCTGTGCCTTGCCCTGTTGTGGGTGTGTTAACCCCCAAGTACTGCAGAAATAAGCTTCTCTGGTGAGGGTTAAGGGGTGCACCAGTCCATTTGATATTACATCCACTTAGCTCTTCCTTAGCCCCTATGACCTGTCTGGCCACAGATTCTGGACCCACCAACAATGAGTTTCATCTTCTAAAGTGAGCCTGTAGCCCAATCAGAAAATGGTTGCCTGTTCCTATAACATCCATACCACAGTTGCACTGATGGCCATGTCTTGTCAAGCCAGTCATTGGCTCACAGTGTTCACAGCTGGGAAAGGCTGATGATGACTCTGGTCGCATGCACAGCATCTTCCAGCACTTTAAAAGCTAGCTGGTAGGGACGAAGCTTCCAGATTGATATCAGCCTGGTATTTCAATGTTCTATGAGTGGAAAATGTAGTGTCTTCAGCAATAGAGCCTTGCCATCAAATCTGGGTGGTCACCAAGAACATTGACTAAAACCTAATCTGTAGTATTTGTGGATCTGTGAGAACTCACTGACCAATAGCTTCAAAAGTAGCAAGCCATTCCTGATGCCAGACATTGTATTTGTTAGCCTCTGGTGTCTAGTAGCGGCCTGGTTACTCCATTGTAGAGAAACGTCATTTAAATTATTTCTATATGTGTGTGTATATAGACGTTAGAAAACTTCTACAACAGTAGAGTTCCATATGACTTTTTCAAAAGATCTGTACATTATCCCTGAACATACTCCTTCCCCGCTACCCTGTCCTGCCAGTCACACTCCAGTTAGCCCTTTTTACTCCCTCATTCCTTTTTATGCCTTTGTAGCACTGCGTTCTATCTCCCTTCTCTTGAAATACACCATGGCCCCTTTCTAATTTCCTGATGTATTTGTGTTTTTCCAAACAAAACGTACATATCTGAAGACTCAAGCTCACAACCACAAATGAGGGGAAAAAAAAATATGGCGTTTTTCTTTTCAAATCTGGGTTACCTTAGTCAAAAATGTTTGGTTTCCGTTCCATCCATTTGCTCTCAAGTTTCGTACTTTTATTTTTCTTAACAGACAAATAATAGTCCATTGTGTAAATACATTGCATTTTTAATATCCATTCATTAAGTGATAGAAGGGCAGGCTGTTTTCATTCCCTAACGATTAGGAATAGAATAGCAGTGAATGTGAATGACCAGATGCCTCTACGTTGAGATACAAGGTCCCTCAGGCATAGGCGCAGGAGTGGCGTAGCTGATCCATGTGGTAGACTCATTTGCGTCTTTTTTGAGCAATCTCCACACTGATTTCCACAGTGGCTGCATGAGTTTGCATCCCACCAGCAGTGAAGAAGTTTTCCCTTCCCCCACAACGGCATTTAATCATCTTTTTTTTTTAATCTTAGCATCAAAGAATGTCACATTTTAGACATGCTATGAGCAATCTTCCTTCTCTCAAGTAAAAAAAAATGGATTAGGTTAGCTAGAAATGTACAGGTTAGTTGCTGGCTGGAAGTCAGTTTTCAGGTTGAAGGAAAAATGATATTTTCAAAACGTGATAACGACAACTTCCTTTTCTCTTACCTCTACAATGGGAGTAAAGTATCAACTGGGCAATTATATGGATAACATTTGTTTTTATGGTTGTACTTTAGTGATCATCATTAATATTAGTTAATAGCGTTGGAGATTAAGAAGCCCAACCACATCCCATTCTTGGCAACATCTATTTAATAATTTTTTTAAAAAAATAAGCTAGTAATGCTGAGTAACTTCAATTGTGACACTTTGAGAGAGAAAAAAAGAAGTGATGCCAACAAGATCTGACGTCCAGATAGACTAGCATATGATGCTGGCCAGATTGAGAGACGCAGTTACATCATCAGTCAGCCACATCAAAAGCCCATGTCAAGTCAAATCCAATATAGGTATGTGCTTGACAGGCAATAAATGGAGACCTAGGCTCAGGCTCCATTAAGCTTAATTCGCTCTGGAGCTCACCATTTAACGGAGCACACAGTGTTCAGCCAGGTGAGACGCAGAAGCCCAGAAGCTAGCATTCAGCTAGTACACTAAAAATATGTATTTCATCAAGTTTAGGGCTGTCAGCCAAAAATAAATAGAACAACCCCGACTCCCAAGCAACTCTGGAAATTCTCTGTGAAGTTTGACATACAAACTGGGGCCTCGGAAGAAACACCAGAGTGTACTGACCACCAACCAGATAGGAATAATCTGTTGCAGCTAATTGTATCCTGAAAGGGCCAGTGTGCGAGCAGCCACATCCACTGAGATCCTCAAGGAGGCTCTGTTGTCATAAGTTCGCTGTTCTTGACAGAGCCACTGATGGGTCCTCACAAAAGATGTTCAGATGTTCTCTCTGTTTCTCATTCTCCCTCACTCACTAGAGAAATTCTAAACAGAACTGTTTCTTTTCTACTTTCCCTAATCACATTTTAGGCATTTCTGTGTGTGGCTCTAATCTGGGGTAGAAAGGCCACGTCGAGCTCTCTACTGATTACAGTGAAATGACTGAACATAACTTCCTTTGGGATGGAATGTAGGAAAGCAACAGGGCCCCCTACTCATCGCAGAAGGGCGTGGCCACAAGGAGAAGAGGTGGGGGTTTAGGAACCGTGAAGGAAGTATTTAGCCATAATGCACAAAGTCAAACACAGCTGTGGCTGAGATGCAAGTACTGTATAAAGTCATGCTGTGCTTAATTACAAAACTAGTAAGGAAATCCTGAGGCACATCAGAGAGGCCAAAGACTTAAAAGAGATTAGAAACAGAGAAAGGGCAAGAAGACGGCAGATGTCTTTGCGCCTCGAATTCATTTCCCTCTTTCTCAAGGGGCAAGCTTGGATGGCTGATAGAAACCAAACATCCATCCCTGTGTAGAAGGCCCAAGGGCAAGGTTCGCCTTCTTCCCCAATCCATGCATCATGTGGGACTTCTAGGCAGCATTCCGGAACCTGGCACTCGAAAAAAACACATGCAATTTCTTCATCCAAACTCAAGAACGGCAAATCACCTATTTCTTGTTATCTGGAGGACTCCATCCAAGAAAAATACCCCGAGTAGAGACAGCCACTCCTGGTATCCGCTACATGTCCAATAGAAGAGATGAATTGAGCACTATTGCTGACTCAGGAAGACTGACTGTCACTGTGTAATGTGCATCCCTAGACCTCTCAGTAAGATCCTATTTCCTTGGCTAGAATTATTAGCACTTAAAAGCTATCTGTTTTGTCTTCCCTTAAGATTGCCAGCTATACCATATATTTCTGCTGCTGCTGGATACCTTTCTGTTCTTAATAATTACATTCACACATATATTTCAATACTCGCGTGCTTTAATTAAACAACTCTGCCCCCACATTCACATGCTGTTTTTCCCTCTGCAACTCCCAGTCCCTAAGCCTCATTCTCCTCCCAACTCTTCATCTGGGTTGAAATAATAATGGTCTGCAACTGAATGTGTTAAATATATCCAAGGAAAATCTTGGAGTTTCATAGTATGTGTCGAAGATCGTGTATTCGGTTACACTGAAAACCCTGTGTTACCTTTCCCATGCTAGGCTACTCATTGCTGCAGTTCAGCTGGGAGCCATCTCACCTATAAGTCCCTTGAGAGAAGAAATTAAGTTTGTTTTAATCATCGCCACCCCCAGGAATATAAATAATGGCTGCCTGTATGAAGAGGCTGTTTACTATAGATATATAAAATTACTTTATGTCTGTATATTCAAAAAATGTCACTTTTTAAGACTCCCATTGGCCACTGACATGAATTCCATTAACTGAGAATATACTCCCCTTAAATTTCAACAACAAAAATCTGTGGAGTTTTACATTTTGTTTTACTGGAATTTACTGCCAGCTATTTCAAGAGGTGTCATTTTGACAACCCAGAATGCCAATGCTTCTAGATAGGCTGACCCATTTCTTAAAGTTCATGGAAAGTGCTTTTGTTCCACCATGGGCCATTTCTCAAGAATAGGCTCCAAACCGTGTCCTAAAACACCTAGGTGTTGGCGAGTTCACTTTCTACTTTTGATCCAACCTGCTTTGTTCTTAATCACTGACCATAATGACTAAAGTCACAGCCTAGCCTTTTTTTTTTTTTTTTTTTTTTTTTTTGTCTCACAATTTTCTTAGATGAGTCTGCTCCTTATTTTAATTTCACTTCCAAGAAAAAGCTCTATATCTGGAGGGAACTGTAAAAAGTGAATTCTGTTAACTGTGTGATGGTGAAGAGATTAAAACATTTAGGGAGGGAGTTAAGCTAGACATGCTTGTTCGGGAGCCGTAAAATGGAGCCAAAGCAGCACCAACCTTATAAGCTGTAATGAGATGTCAATGAATTGATTCTCGGCCTTTTCAGTTGGCACTACAATAGCTATGTATTAGAACTCAGAAACCCACAAGTTTTAAGACCATGACAACATGCTACTGTGCCTCCATCAAAGTGGAGGCAAACCGATGCCTCCCCCAAGGAGGTTCACATCCTAATCTCTGGAGCTTATGAAAAGGAAACTGAAGTGGCTGCTGGGATTGAGGTGGCCAATCAGATAGCCTTATGATGGGGGGGGGGGGCTTATACTATCTGAGTGAGCCTTAAGTGCCTTAAACTGGACACCTTCGGCCACTGGAATATATTTCCCGTAAGTCTACAGGGTGTAAAGGAAAAGATAAAGATGCTGCTGGATCCGGTGTCCAGGGAGGCTGTGTGGACTGAGGATGGCTGTCTTCTCCTCATTGCCTTCATGGCTTCTTTTCATTAAGGGACTGGCCACACTCATGGAAACTCCACCCTCACACCTTAAACACTTCCCCTCCAGATACCACCCTACGAGGGATTAGGTTTCTGTGTCTGGTTTCAGAGGAGACATGAGCATTCGCTTCACCATTGCTACCGATGCTGGGTTTGAAAATGGAAATGAACATGCTCGTGGCCTATGGAATGTTTGCAAATGGAGCATTTAGAAGCTGAAATGTGAGTGTAATAGATTGTTAGCACCCTGGGACCTCTAGAAAGGAGCACAGTCCCTTCCGCACCGTGATTTTTGTCTCTAAGATATGGGGGGGGTCTCATCTCATCTATACAGGCGAATAAGTGTATGTTGTTTTAAGCCACAAATGTTCTGTGTGTACAAAGTAATAGATTTCATTACAGCATTGTTCTCTGTAGTTTGTATTGCTCCTCCTTCCTCTTAGAGCTTTCTGTACCCATCAGACCCTAGCAGCTACTTCCTGCTTTCATAGCACACGTGTTCCATTATCCGGCCTCTAACCGAACCTTCGTGCGGTTCCAATCTCAGCCCTGGGTCCTATGCCCACACACACACACCCTCAAACACAGACATAAAAAGCTAGCACATGAGAGAGAACTAGCAAGGTTTGTCCTCGTGAGCCTGAGTCACTTCATTTACTAATTTCCAGATCTGTCTCTTTGCCTGTGAGCTTTAAGCTTTGTTTTCCTTCTGATCGAATAAAATGCTGTTGATTGTATTAGCCACATTTTCCTTGTTCCTTCAGATGCTGATGGTTTTCCAGGCTCTAGTCCATTTCCTTGCACTGTGACTAGAGCACTGACAAACATGGATACGCAGTGCAAATATCTTTGTGGTAAAATCTTTGAGCTATATTCCCAGGAAGGACATAGCTGAATCAGGTGGCAGGTATTTTTTGGGAGGGGGGAGTGTTTTTATTTCTTTAGTTTTTGTTTTGCTTTAGTTTGAGGTTTTTTTTGTTTTTGTTTTTTGTTGTTGTTGGTTTTTTTTTTTTTTTTTTTTTTTTTTTTTTTTTTTTGGTTGGTTGGTTTTTGGTTTTTGGTTTTTCAAGACAGGGTTTCTCTGTGTAGCCTTGACTGTCCTGGACTTGCTTTTGTAGACCAAGTTGGCCTCAAACTCACAGTGATCTGCCTGCTTCTGCCTCCTGAGTGCTAGGGTTAAAGGCATGCACCACCACTGCCCAGCCTATTTTTAGTATCTTTAGAAACCTCTACATGATTTCCGTAGTGGAAGAACCAATTTATACTCCAACTAGTTCTTTTTTTCCCCATATCCTTATCAATATTTGTTGGCTAGTGCGCTCTCTCGCTCTCTCTCTCTCTCTCTCTCTCTCTCTCTCTCTCTCTCTCTCCTTTTCTTTTCTTTTTTTGAGTCAGTGTTTCTCTGTGCAGCCTTGGCTGTCCTGGACTCATTTTGTAGACCAGTCTGGCCTGGAACTCACAGAGATCCTCCTGCCTCTGCCTCCTGAGTGCTGGGGTTAATGGCATGCACCACCACACCCAGCTGGTTTTTTCTATTTGATTACAATCATTCTGCCTATGTTAAGATGTAGTGTCAATGTTGTTTAATGTTTTTTGTTTCCCTAGTGACTAAGGAGGTTGAACACTTTTTAAATTTTTTATTCATCATTTATGTTTCTTATTTTAAAATTGTCTGCTGAGTTCATTAGCCTAGTCATTAATTAGAAGTTTTGTTCTTCAGTCTCCACAGTTGAGTGGAGAGTAGGATATGACTTTCTCACGTACTCTGGTGCCTCACATTTGACCATGTCCCCTGGAGGGGGAGACCTGGTGGCACTCAGAGGAAGGACAGCAGGTTACCGAGAAGAGTCTTGATATCCTATGAGCATGTACAGGGGGAGGTAAACCCCCTCAGGAACAGTCATAGGGGAGGGGAATAAGGGGAAAATGGGACGGAAGGAAGAAGGAGAGGATACAAGAGATGGGATAACCATTGAGATGTAACAAGAATAAATTAATTTTAAAAAAGATTTTTAAAAAATAAAATAAAATAAAATTTTTAAAAAATAAATAAATAAAATAAAGAAAGAAAGAAAGAAGTTTTCTTCTTTCATGTTTAATTTTTACAGCTCTTATGTAGTTTAGATATTAGGCCCTTATCTAAAGAACAGCTGGCAAATCTTTTCTCCCACTGTGTAAATTAAGCCATTGTATTTTCAATGGTTTTTATAGCAGCAACAGAAAATCAAATCATATTACACATTAAGAAATGTTTAACGTATGTGTGTTCGACACTTCAGAATCAACAAACTCATAATGTATTTCTTTTATATATAAGAAAGATGGCTTCCAGGAAAATTCCTGCCATGTAAACATGGTGACCTGAATTCATATCCTTAGCACCTATATAAAAACCTGGGCATGGCATCAGATATCTGTAACCCCAGCACTGGCAGATCACTGAAGTTCTTTGACCATCCAACCCAGTCAAATAAATTAACTTTAGGTTCAGTGAGAGACCTTGTCTCAAAAAATAAAGGTGGGAACAATCAAGGAAAGGTACTTGTCATCAACCTCTGGCTTCCACAAGCACATGCACACATCAATATTGACAAGTACGTAAACCACGCACACAACACATACACACAGAAATCAACTCCCCTTTGAAGAGTGCAAATTCCTTGAAGAGAAGGAGTGGGCAGCATTGGACTACAGAAAATAAATGTTTTCTGCCACTGTGGCCAGGTAAAAAGAAATCTAGATCAACTGTGGCTATTCCAGACGTTTTCAGCTTTCATTTAAAAAAAAAAAATCTAAGATCTCTTCCTGATCATATGTTGATCTCCAATCAGAATTAATAACTCTGGGTTTGCCAGTAATTCACATAACGGCATCCCAGAATTTAAAGTGCTTTCAAGCATCAAAGTCTATGATTCTATCAACATAGCCTGTCTCATAAAAGTGATGAATGAATCACAGTAGATTTTCAAATGGCAAGAAAGACTCTGGGGGCAATGCTTAAAGGACAAAAAATACCAAGCACCAAGGGAGCGAGGATCTCCCAGGGAAAGATACAAATCTTCACTCTTATCTTTCAAAGCCTTCTGTCTGCCTGCCTGGAGCCATTCAGTCCCCATGTTCAAAGAAAAGCCCCTTCTGGACATTTCACTGGCCCGTTAAGAATGACTGGACTAAATTCCATCTTAGTCAAAGAAAAGCATTGTTCTGACTGAGGCATTATTCTTCAAATGTCATACTGGTACAGGTTTTATCTATAAACTTTGGGCTACTGCTGTTAGAATTTGAAGTTGAAAGATATGTGAAAGCCCTTTGACGGGACATTTAGCATGCTGACTTCTCTTTTTTGTCCAATATTTTTATACCTACTGCCTTTTCCCATTCTATTTATTCAAGGGGCAGATTCTTGCCCTAAAGTTTCCGGAAGATCTTCCTGGAGAGTTATGTGGCTTGTGTATCTTCCTTGGTTTTAGTTCCTCAATAAATAGCTCAAAGGGGGAGTAAAAGTGTGGAAACAACAACAACAACAATAATAATAATAAGACAACTCAAGGTTTTTCTGTTTTAAATGTAATAAATAAATCAGTCCCTTGGAGTGTTCATAAGCTTTGTCTCTAAACACCTATGAAATAAGGAGATTGGAGAATGCCCACAGAATTGAAGACAAGACCACAGGGAACCATCCGCTCAAGGTTTTAGCATCCAAAACCCATGGTGCTGCTCTGAACTTTTCTGGTGGAAAAAAAAAAAAAAAACTCAGCCTCTAGACTGGATTCTGTCTGTCCTGATTTGCATAACTAGCTCTCTCTATGGGGAGAGATTGGCAGCTACTCTGCAGAGTGTGCAACTGTTCTTAAACTATATGAAGACCAGCACTCAAGGAAGAAGAGCATCCATATATGTGGGTGTGGGGGAGTGAGCGATGTGAGTGAGTGTGGGGCTGGCGTGGCTGTGAGGGTGTGAGTTGGGGTGGGGAGGTGTGAGTGGAGGTGTGGGTGGGTGTTCATGTGTGTGCACGGGAAGAGAAAGAATAAACCGTGTGAAGAAGTAGCACTGAGGTGCCAGCTGCGATGTGCGCCTGGACGGATGCTGGGGATACAGTCTCTTCTTCCGAGCTTAGTTATGTTTCCAGGAGCTTTAGTACAAATAATTATGTTTCTGGATATTTTATTTCAACAGTGTCTGACCTTTCGGTGAGTTCGGTGAGTGCATGACTTTTATCGTGTTTATGTTACTTGTTTCTATTCTTCACGTGTTGACAATTTTTGTCATGACAGGTTGTTGATTAGTATGTGTGTTGGCGATTTGGTGCCATGAAGAAAGGTGATAAAAATCTCTACGACAAGGACCTAGTAGGAAGTCCTTGGCTGGAAACCTGGTGCCTAAGGCTAAGTTGTGATGCAATGCTGGGCCTGGCTCTAAGGCTTGATTCCACACTTCCTGTCTCGAGATGCCAATTGTTGCCACCAGAATGCTTCCACTACGCCCTCGCCAAAAGGTCAATCAACAGAGCCACCCAAACTTAAAGGATCCAAAACTACAAAATAAGCAAACCTCTTTTCTTCACAAGTAGGCTGCCTTGAGAACGTTGTTATAGTAAATGCAAAACCGATCCATACAGGCAGAACCCAGAAACCATGTCCGTCCTGCGTTCAACAGCACAAAAGGGAGCCGCAGCGCTTTGTGAGAGCAGCAACAAAGCACTCGTGAGATAAGTTAGGAAGGGGTTGGGGCAGATGAGGCCATCTCTCGCCCTCAGACATTCAGGGGTAGCTCACTCTGCCTCTGTGGGAGGTGAAGAGTGGGGCTAAGGGCTTGAGAGCGTTTCCAGGAGAATGAATCCCTTTCTGTGGAAACCGACTGAGTCTGGAACCAGCATTCCCATGTTTCACTGATCTTTAAGGATCAAACAAGAACATTCATATGAAGTGTAAAGTCCAGAAACATCAGCTATTCTCGCTCCGTGAGTTTTCTATTAAGGACACCACAGTCAGGATTTCAGACTCTGGACCTGGGATATAAAACAAGTCACCTAGTTCTGCTCATCAGTTCTGACCTAGTTCTGCTGATCAGAATGACCTTTCAAATGTTTTTACACTTTGGATCTATTATTTTATTACATGTGACTTTTTCCAGTGCTGGGGGCTGAATCGTGTCCCTTGTTCATAATAAGCAAGTGTTCGATGACTCAGCCATTCCCCTATCCCTATAAGTGGTCATTTGGCCACCAAGACCTAGATGGGTTTGACCTGCTAGCATACGACTAAGCATTCTCCCTTTTGTTTAGCATCCTACTTTGTAAACAAACAAACAAACAAACCACCTTTTTCTCTGCTAACTGTAGAGCTCTTACCTGCAGGTATGAGTGAATGCCTGATCATCTCCGTACAGCCCAGGTTCCCACACCACCATGGGTATATTATAGGCCCTTTTATTCAGGAAAATTGGGGCTAAGTGGCTGGACAGGATGCATAGTAGCTTTTCCTATCACCAGTTGCCACTTTCTAACTCTTTTGACAATCTAGGGTTTGTTTATATTTCTCTTAAGCAACTAAGCTATTATCTCTTTCATGTTGTAACTCCAAGTGAAATGGCCATAAAAATAAATTGTATTTAAAACCTTAATCTTCTAGGATACAATTTATTTTTCTCAGCATACTCTAAACTACATTATTTCGTGTCCTAGGTCGTCAAGTGACTCTATTTTCCCGTAGTAAACTGAGCTGTAATGCTTAACCCTTCTCCAGAGGTATAAATATTCCAGCTCAAAATGGCTGGCCGTGAGCTGGTGAAGAAGCCGTGGGAGTGAGTAGTCTATCTCTTTTACCAGGTGTTTGGAGTGGCAACCCCAGTGTGACAGTTTGCCCTCCATGGGCCTGGAAGCCTCTGCTGGCATCCGTTTTCCCAGCTAGTGTACGCCCGAATAGTTAATCGAGTTAAGTGAATGCAGGTCTGTCTTCTCACCGCGTTCCCCTCGAGTGCCTCAACAACATGAGGCAATTTATCTTGCTTTTGTGCAGCACTGCAAGGTTTCTTTAAAGGGAAAATTCAGGTTTCTCTTTCTGTTCAGAAATAGGCAGTTCTGGGGTTCACAGGATCAAAGCCCTAGTGGCACAGTTACACCAACCACGTGAGCCGGCTCAAGAAATCCCTGCTCCCTTCTGTTGCTTTCGCCAGCTGCCTTGACCTTCCTTTGGAGGCAGAGCCTATTATTGCAAAGGCTTGTGGGTTTTTCTAAGGATGGTTCCTCCACAGAGATTACACCCAGCTCTTTAACAAGGAAAATGGCAATGTAATTAGTGGCTCTTGGGAGCTATTCATGAACTCGCTCATTGTGGGATCAGCAGCCTTGACGCAGAGCGCCCTTGTTGAATGTGAACACCTTTTAACCACTTGGAATGTGCTTTAAATGGAAATCCACCGAAATACCCTCACAAGGACACCTTCGAGGCACAGCCTGGATCAGAAGGACCCACGGCAGCGTACGACGTTGGGTCCTTTCTGTCTTTGGGTGCTTAACTCCAATCTGTGAGCTACCATTTCTCCTGAGCATTCAAGAATGCTCTCTGATGTGTGCCCAGTAGATCAGTTGCCAAAATGAAGGGATACCTTGCTGCAAGGAAGTTAGGTTCTAGTAGGAAACCCATTTTTAAAAATAATCTCCCAATTGGAATTTATTCTCCACCATCCCTTACGATCAGGACACAATGCGTGAATTAATCAGATATTCTGGACCCTTGGTTACTGTGGAGATGACACTATATTGTAGAGTTGGTTGATTAACAAATAGTTAATACAAAGCCAAGAAGAACAGTTTCTACTATTACCAAGCAAGGCAGCTGGGGACCTTGCAGGTACTTCCCTGCTCAGGACTGGGAACATGATGCATATTGGGGAAGTTTGGCTAATCGAATACCAGAAAACAGGATTTATCACAGCACTCAAGCATTGATTCAAAGATGCCAACATAGCCTCATCTATTTTTATGACTTAAATTAAACATACTAAAATCAGAGGGCCTTCCCCTTTCAAAATGAAAACAGCTAAGTAGAAGGAGGAAGGGGGAAAATGTGGTTTTGATAACGCGTTATTAAGAGAGCTTTTGTTCTACAAGAGCTGTCTTAAATTTTAAAAGCATTTAAATGCATTTGTGGTATTTTTAATCCTGGTTTGCAACAATTTACAGGTAAAAACAGATAACCTAGAAAATATCAAAAAATTATGCTAAGAAAAGGCTGACAGGAAACAAATGAGGAACCAGGCTATATACATTCCAGTGCCCTGCAGGGCACGTGTCCCAGGGCTACCGCCTCAAGGGCACCAGCGTGTCCTTGACAGGAAAGCATAAACAGTTTTCTAGAGAAAACCCTAACCTTCCTGGTCAGTTTTTTAAATAATTTTTCTAAATCCCCAATTCATTTCCATTATTGAAAATAAAAACCATGTCTTGGAACTTCTGCAACCACAGCTTTTCAGGAAAGTCACCCAAAGAATAGTTACACACAGCTCCATTTTTGTGCTTTCTTCCCTGAGAACTTAACGTGCGGAGTCACACATTTTAGAAACAGAGAACTGTGGAATTCTATTCCTGCTCTCTAGTGGTTTGGGTTTGGGGGTGTTCCACCTCTGCTTTTTTTTTTTTCCAGTTGCTAGTTGTAACTTGGAATTTTAAGAAACACAAACATAAAAGGGCTGTACTTTTTGCTTTCTGATCATTTGTGTTGACTCCATTCGTTAAAGAATCACCCACGTTTGAATCTGTTGGAATGCACCTCAGTATCTCCTAGTATCGTCCCTACTAGCCCCATGTCCTGCTTATCCGAAGTGTCCAGGTGTCCAGCTGCAGCCCATCGTTTCCAGGTTTGGGCACACTGGCCTTCCCTATGGAGGAGATCAAGGTGGGGAGCCTGGAAACCTATTCTAGGCTCAGCTGGGCCCTAAGGGTTTCCCTGTGTGGTAGTAACTGCTCTGAAGCAATAGGAAATTGATTGTATTAGGAAATGACATGGATTTAATTGACCTAAAAACCAAAACACAAAATCCTTTACTGTGCTGTGATTGACAGAGAGACCTGATTGTTCTCCCTGCATTCTGTATAGGGAAATGAAGCACAAAGGACTTCAAATGAGCACTTTTTTTTTTCACCTGTGCCCCAGTTCATTGTTCTGAGCTGTGTCAGGTCAGTCCAGTCTTAGGAAACCTACTGGAGCTAGTGTATTCAAAATGAAAAGATGTTTCTAAGTGGTCACTTTTCTTTCCATACATGAGTACTTTATTTTCATCACTCCCTCTCCTCCAACTCCTCCTATGCCTCAACTCCCTCTCAAATTCAAGACCCTTTCTGCACACACACACACACACACACACACACACACACACACACCTTCACAAGTTCAGTTGGTGGTGCTCCTATGTCACTGAGGGAAATCAGGACAAGAATTCAAGGCAGGAACTGACGCAAACGCCATGGAAGGGCACAGCTTTCTGGCTCACTCCTCAGAGCTTGCTCTGCTTGCTTTCTGGCACCATCCATGACCATTTACACAAAGTGGTACAGCCCCTAGTGCCCACCCATATCAGTCATCAATCAGCAAAATGCACCACAGACCTGCATAAGCCAATCTGATAGACTCGTTTTCTCAATTGAAATTCTCTCTTCCACAATGACTCTTGCTCGTGTCAAGCTGGCATCACACCTTTTGATACTGAGAGTTGGTCCTCTGGGTCCGCTCCAGCCTGAGTATTCCATATCCTGTCTGCTAGGTGTGTGGCGTCTTCTGCAGTAGGATCTTAGCTTCAAGTTCTGGGAGACAGTCAAGGCAATGGCAATAGCCATTTTTCATATTTCACCCCATGTTTCAGGGGGAGTCTCTCAGATCCTCCTGACCAACAGTGCAAAGGGAAGTTTCTAAATCTGGATGCAGCCGTTTTGTTAAATAATTTGTGGTTGTTGCAGAGGGAGTATTATCACTCTGCATGGTGTAATTCCATTTAAACATTCTGTGTGTGTGTGTGTGTGTGTGTGTGTGTGTGTGTGCGCGCGCGCGCACGCGCGCGCGAGCGTACACATGCATGTGTTTGTGTATGTATATGTATACACATATATACTATATATGTATTTTAAGTAAACTTATAAAAGAAACTTTCCTATGACTTTGTCGGACATCCTTGTTTTTATTTATCTCTGCTTCCCTCTTTTCTCTTTGATAAAGTTTCCTTGTCCTGTTGTCCCCCTTTATAGCACCCACATCCTACTATCCCCAGCTCTAGAGCACATGCACACACACGCATGCACACACATGCACATGCACGCACACACGCAGACACACACACACACCAGTCCCTTTCTATATTCCTGGTTTCTTCGCTATATAATTAAATCTACAGGTTATATAGATGTTCCTAGTTTCTACAGTCTATCTAATCAAATCTAAGGATTCAATTGGGAGCTAGAATGCACAAGTAAGAGAGACCATGAGGCATTTGGCTTTCTTGGTCTGGGTTACTTCACTCAATATAATATGTTCCAGTTTTATCCATTTACCTGAAATTTTCATGGTTTCAATTTTCTATACATCTGAATAGATTGCATTGTGTATATGTACCACATTTTCACCAGCTAGACTACTACTTGGTATATGCCCTACAGACTCAATAGAGTCCACTCAGGCATAGTCAACGCTGAATGGAAAAAAAAAACTCAGATGTTTAACTGGTGGATATATATTTTAGATATTTTTTAAATATTAAAGTAATTTAGAAGTTTTTCAAATATAGTTTAGACTCAAAGATTTTCTGCATTGTCCAAAATAAAGTTAATTCTGCTTATGGACACAGCATCTGGTACAGCACGGATAGTCTGCGCTAGATAATGTGGTAGAGCATATGCTGTGCACTTAGTGCTGAGAAAGCCAGGATGTGACAATAATAGTTTCAGTTCACCCAACACACTGCATTGAAATCCACCTCAAATATGTGGAATCTGTTGTCTAGTCACAAAAAATTGTCTCTGAATGCCTCCTAATTTGAATCTCTCTTTAACTATATTGGGCCATAGCCTAATGGTGTTATTGACTGTGACTAACTACATTTTAGTGTATCAGATTCAGATATTATAACCATTTATTTACTCATCCATTTTTTCATTCAAGCATATTTTAATGCCTCTTTTGTTTGAGATATTCATTGTTTTACATTCTATGAATATGACAAATGGCCAAAGTTTCTCTTCTCAGAAAGCTTAGTCTCTTAATTGAGACAATATTTGTAAATGCATAACCTTAACAACAAAGAAAAATCAACGAAGATTCTAAACTAAGTATAAACAATGCCTATGAGGGCTTGTAGAAGGGCAGTGTCCTAAATGAAAAAGAATTTGGAGCCAGGTATGGTGGCTTCTGCCCCTAACCACAGCACTTCACAGCCTAGAACAGGGGGATCATGGGTCAAAGCACCAGCTTGGACTACTAATAGCCAGATTGTCTCAAAAGAAAAAATTTTTAAAAGACATGGGGATTTTTTTTTTCAGTCAGAAAAGTCCCTGCTGCATAAGCATGAGAGCATAAGATTGGATTCCCAGAATGCACCAGTGCCTGTAATCCAGTCTGAATCCCCGAAGCTCATTGGCTAGTTAGCCTAGCTGACTCACTAGGAGTCAGATTTAGTGATAAACCCTGTCTCAAAAAAATAAAGGTAGATCAGCGCCCAATCATCATCCGAGAGGCTCCATCCAGCAGCTTGTGGAAGCAGATACACAGATCAGCAACTAAGCATTAGGTGGAGGAGCTTGGGGAAACACCAGGAAGGGGGAGGGGTGGAGGGAGAGAGGCTGTAAGGAGCCAGAGGGGTTGAGGACACCAGGAGAACACAGGTGACAGAATCAGCTAAGAGGGGCTCATAGGGGCTCACAGAGCTTGAAGTGACAATCACGAAGCCTGTGCGGGTCTAAGCTAGGTCCTCAGCATATATGTTGTGTTGTGTGGCTTGGTGTTCTTGTGGGACTCCAGTGGGATGTCTCCAACTCTGTGCCTGCTCTTGGGGCCCTTTCCTTCTCCTGGGTTGCCTCATCCCACCTGGATACAAGGTTTTGTGTCTAGTCTTCTTGTAACTTGCTATGCCATGCTTGCTTGATGTCCTTGGGGTGCCTGCTCTTTTCTGAAGGGGAACAGAGGAGGAGAGGATCTGGGGGAAGGGCGGCGGAGGCAGGTATTGGGGTGCGGATTGGTTCCAAATGCTTTTGTACTGGGCGAAGGTAGTGGAGGGAGGGAAAACTGGTGGAAACGTAAGGTATGAGAGGAGAATACATCTTTAAAAAATAAAACGTTAGAGAACAACTAAGAATAGACACTTTACGTTGACCTCTGGCTTGAACCTGCACAGAGAGAGAGAGAGAGAGAGAGAGAGAGAGAGAGAGAGAGAAACGCAGCACACATATATTCACATAAAGGGATGAAGGGAGGGGGTACTGTTGGTTGTTGTTGTTGTTGTTGTTGTTGTTGTTGTTGTTGTTGTTGAGCACAGCCCCCTAAATATAGCCTGAACAAAGACAACACCAATAGGCATGCTGACATAGGTGGGGGACAGCACAGGAAGCCTCAACACTACACAGAGAACTACAGGCAGCTAAGGACTCCTGACAGTGAGAGAACAATCTCCTCCAGGGAAAGGCACAGCAATTGGCTATCCAATACCAAACAGTCAGCCCTGAAATTACACATATATGTGTAGCATTATGCGTACTAAGTAGGTTGTATTTATTTATTTAGGAATATGTAATGGATTATATATGCATACACACACACACACACATATATATATATATGAGAAAACAAGAGATACACATAAACAATTAAAGAAAAAGAAACCAAGAATTTCAATTAGAGCAAGAGAGTACATGGAATGAAAGGGTTTGGAGGGATGAAAGAGAAGGGGAATGTAATATAATATAATATAATATAATATGATATGATATGATATGATATGATAAATATAATATATACAAATATTAAATAGAATGGAGACTAGAATAGAAAGTATCAATACGTGCTGCGCACGGTAAAGAGAGTTTCGAGAACTGTCTGGACACAGGTGGGAACCACAGTGTTACTTTTCCAGAGATTCAAAGCCAGTGTGCACTCTGCTGTTTTCCATGTTATCCTGATCCCGTCTCTGGCTGCTGCCATTGCTCTTCAAAGCAGCACTGAATTGTCATCCTGCCGTACGACGGTTCGGTTTGCAATGGAAGCCTTCCTGCAGATGTGCGCAAAAGTTCAGCTTCTCAATATGTTCTCATGGCTCCATCTACCTTAACTTACCTCACAGTGCATGGGCTCACTGTAAAGGACAGGCCCCGGGATCTCTCTGCATCCTAGTCCAGGGTCTGCTGCAGGCGGGGGAAGGCGGGGCAAGAAACAGTGGTGAGAATTGGAAATGTCTGACGAGCAATATCAATAGTTTTGAAAGTAAAATGTGTACCTTCTTTTTCCTTCTGTCTTTCTCTCGCTAAGCTGCCTGCCTTGTGCTTGGCTGTATGATTTTTCCTGATGGCTGGGATTCGGATGAAGTAAAACGGATGTGCGGGGAGAAGACGGACAAATACACCCTCGGGGCCTGCTCGGTGCGCTGGGCTTACATCCTGGCTATCATTGGAATACTGGACGCCCTGATCCTCTCGTTTCTAGCGTTTGTGCTCGGGAACCGACAAGACAGCTTGATGGCAGAGGAACTAAAGGCAGAAAACAAAGGTAAGATTACTTAAGGAACTCTCACTGAATGCCTCAAGCTCAAAAGCTAACCCAAAAACAAATGAAACAGCCGCCCTCCTGCTCCTGACAACCAAGTCCTCGTCCCCGCCCCCACCTCCCCCGCGCCCCCCGAGGCTCTCCTTTGCATTGTTAATGCTTCTTGAGTCTAACTAAGACTTCTCTGCAGACTCAAGACATTTGCAAGACCTGAGTATAGCACTGCGTTTTCTTACTCTTCTGATACACTTACCTTTCTGGGGCTCTCCAAGTCCGTTGTGACAGTTTAAGTAGCTTTCCTTCTCTAATGCCTTAGCTGTCAGGAGTCGATGACTAAGAGGCAGCCTTGGGGAGGGGTGTCTATTTGATCAAATGGGATGTGCTTCCCTCTCTGTGGATGTGCCTGTGCTTCCCTCTCTGTGGATGTGCCTGTTTCTCCAGGAGTGTGTCTTTGAGATATCTAAAACCCATTGCAAGCACTCGATCCGAATTCAAACTTGTCTTGTGGGTTGGGGGAGTTATGGGGGTTATAGCAGCACCCCCACTGGCTGGACTTCCCAATGTGTTATCTGGGTAACCAATTCCTCAGACTTCTTTTCAGAAGGAAGCTGTCTACTGAAATACAAGGAAACTGGTGATTAATGCCTAGGTATATCAAAGTAGGTGACCTAAAAGCCAGTATGCCATTATCCAAGGTAAATCTTGCACTTTTACTTCCACACTCCCAAACCTGTTTTTAGGGTAGAATTTTAATGCCAATAATCTGTTATAGCTTTAGATTTGTGTAATGCATTTCATCTTTATATTATGAGGTTGGGAGTTCCTTCTGTTGAGGGGTAGGTTGGTTGATTTTTGAGACTGGGTCTTGCTCTATAGGCCAGACTGACCTCAAGCTCTTGAGCCTCCTCTCTGATGCAGCCCCATGAGTCTTTAGCCTGTGGGCATGTGCCACCACGCCTAGCTCTTTATGTCACCTTCAAGCTTCATGCTTTGCAGTTGCATTGTCACCTCCACCTGAGGGCTTCCTTCCAGCTTTTTGTTCCTAAAAAGGAGTGAAATCCATCCTTGAATTCTAAAACTTAGGTATGGCTTCAGGTAGGTGCTAATTGGAAGCATGCCTCACTATGTTTAACAGGCCTCTACTGTAAATATATTCTTGTGTAATGGTCACATAGCCAGCCTCACATGTGGCCATCATTGTCCATGCTTGCAAAGTTCTGAACATGGAAAGGTAAATGGAGTCACCAAGAGGGCAGCAGACACCCAGGAGCTTTCATCCTCTGGCTTATAGGCTCAGCTTAGTTTACTTCATCTCATCTTTATGCCTAGAATGTTCTAGGCATAAAAATAACTTTTACAGGGAATGCCGCTAAGACTTACAAAAAACAAAGCTACCTTTCCCTCAGAGTTGCTCTCTCCAGATTTAAAGAACACTCGCTATAAAGATAACAGTTACAGTTTTGTTTCTGTCACAGATTTAGTCCTTTCTGTGCACTTATTAGTCAATTTTTATGAGCTTAATTTTTTTTAAAAAATCTACAAAAACGTAAAAACTGTATACACCATAATTTATCAGACCCAAAGTCTTCACAACTTAATGGACTCCTATGCAGTTAGAATTAGTATTCTAAAGAGAAGCCATGGAGTTTCACATTAGATTTTATACTTTCAATACTGAATATATTTTATGTATTTCTCCACCACCAAAACCAAAACAAGAATTCTGTGATAACATTACAACTAGAAAAAAATTGCTTTCATAACTTGCGTCTTCAGTTTTTCCTCATCCCTTATATTTGTTCTTCTCTTTTCTTCGTGTTCTGCCGTGCTATGCGTGTGGTTGTTTTCATATGTGCGTATATTAGTCATGCACTCCTTGATTTGATGCTCTGTTTGGAGCTCTCATCTGTCTCTCTGGTCTGTTGGGGATACTCCATTTCTGTCTTCTTCCCTCCATATTCAATGGTAAGGACAGTTCAAATCTGTCAAATTACCTCTCTGGAAGGAATGGGTGGAAAACTACATTGTTCTACAAACACTTGGATCCTTCTGGCCTCTAGCAATTGGCCAGAACATTGTTTGTTCCCTTTAATGTTCAAAGTCACACTGAAAACTTCTGACTTCTCAGATCCTCTTTGACCACAAATACAAGAAAACTCAGAAAAAATGCAGTTAAAGTCAGTAGCAGATCATCCGCTGCAGAACAGAGTGATCCAAGGAAGCAGAGAAAGCGACAGACCATGTGATGAGACCATCAGTGTCTCAGTCCAAGTGCCTTAATCTGCGACTCTGAGAAAGTAAAAACAATTTTGCTATGCAGACTTGCCAGGCCGTTATGCACTAAGTCTCTATAAACCCGGTCAAGATTTCTAATCCTTGTATGTAATTTAACCAAACCTACATGTTCCTGAGAGGTGATCTAAAATTTACTCTTGCTGTACAAAGAAGCCTTTGTTGTTTGGTATTATTTAGTAATTTGTTCAAGGTTGAAACTTCCAAACTCAGATTACCTGAGGCCAATCAAGGATTCTATATTTGATGTCTATGAACCTAATTTGCAGTTATAAAACTGATTATATATTAATTGGTGTCCTTATAACTGCATGGATGTATTAATATCACTGTTGACTAATTAAAATACTTTCCAGTATCAGTTTTTACTGATAAAACTACCAAAATGTCTCTTGGGGGAAAAAATCTTTGTTTTGGTTCCATGGTAACATATTAATATGATGACAAATGTAGTCCTGGCTCAGAATTTTAGAAGAATGTATTCACTCCAGATGTTTTCTGGTGCTAGGGAGCCAGGCAGTGCTATATGTGAAGCCACGGCTGAAAAAAGTAAAGAATGTTTGCATTTCTACACCACTACCACGGCACACTGTAGCATCTTCTATGCATTTTGAAAGTAGCAGATGCATAGGAAGGAACAAGACGTGATCAGGACAGAAGACAGACTCCTGAGGACCACACCTTGTCTGGAGCTACTGCACCAACTCTACAACACGTCCACTGCTTTATTTGAAAGAGCCACCATATAAATCCAGGTTTCCTATGTGTCATTGTAGCAAGGATATTACTTAGACCCATGAGTCCTTCTCAGAAGGCACCCTAATGGGATAAAACAAAATCTCTGCCACAGAGCCAGGCATGGTGGCGCACGCCTTTAATCCCAGCACTCAGGAGGCAGAGGCAGGCGGATCACTGTGAGTTCGAGGCCAACCTGGTCTACAAAGTGAGTACAGGACAGCCAAGGCTACACAGAGGAAACCTTGTCTCAAAAAACAAAAAACAAATATATATATATATCTGCCACATCCATCACAGAGAAAAGAATTTGTTTCTAATTGCTGACCGTACTCCACTCATGGGATCTCAACACAGAAAGGAAATTAGATGCTACTGGATCCTAAAATAACCATCACAAAGATGCTATTCTGTGAGAAAACAGGAGGGGTATGTACCTAAAAGTCCTCACCTCAGCCAGTTACAGCTATCACCCAGGAAACATTTTCAGTGTGTTTGCCCCAGGCCCCCTTCAGCTCACCCTCCAGTATTTCTTGAGGCTCCTCTTGCCCAAGAGCACAAAGCTCACTTGAGAGATACCTCAGCTGGAACAGATTGTAAATTGTGGAATGAGGAAAAAAATGTAAGCAAAGGCATTTTCTCATACCTTCAACCAAAGCAAAGCAGCCACATTGCTGTGCTTCTGCCCTTAGGTTGAAATCAAGAGCAGCATCTGTTTTATGGAAAATCACAACTTGAGGATCCAAGTGCGCCCTCTCTCTCTCTCTCTCTCTCTCTCTCTCTCTCTCTCTCTCTCTCTCTCTCTCACACACACACACACACACACACACACACACACACACACACACACACAGGGCCATCTATGGAGCCCACTGGGAGTGACAGGGTAATATTTGTGAAATATCTCTTTCCTTGTCAGACATCATTTACAAAGAGGTCTGTTTCTACCTGTGTGTGTGTGTGTGTGTGTGTGTGTGTGTGTGTGTGTGTGTGTGTATGTGTGGTCTTTGAAATCACTTATCGGATAATTGGGTCCTCTCAGGAGCAGCTTTAACATAATTTTTAATGAAAAGAAAAGGTTTTAATGAAAAACAGAGAAAAATTAAAACTGCTTAAATCCAGTCACCTTGTGTCAGATTTGGCCATTAAGGAAAAAGAAAAACCCACAGGCCCCTCCTCCCTAGGGAACCTGGGGGACCCAGGCCAGGGCTGTGTGGTCCCTGACACAGGGACGACAGTGCTAGGCTGGGCAGGTGTTTCTTCTTGTTGAGGAGTACTGCAGCCCGGTTTCTAAATGAGCCAACAGCAGTCGGCATTTAACCTTGATATGCTGTTTAATTGCATATTTTAACACACTGAACTGTGAAGTCAATTTAATTATGTAAAATTAAAGTTTCACCCAGATAAAAAGGATTTGAAATGAAAGCCTCAATTTCAATTTCTTTCATTAACTGTGAAAGGATAAATAATTACATTTTTCAGAGCTCCTATGCCATAAATATCTCTTTCCTTGTCAGACATCATTTATAAAGAGGTCTGTTTTTACGTGTGTGTATGTATGTGTGTGTGTGTACGTGAGCGTGTGTGTGGTCTTTGAATCACTTATCAGATAATTGGGTCCTCTCAGGAGCAGCTTTAAAGTCACTTTGTCTTTAAGCACTTAAACCGCAAATGAGGAAACTTGATCCAGGGGTGACTCGAGCTACTGTTTATGAAGTGTTTGAGGACTTTTTAATGCTGTAATAGAGGAGTGAGAATAAATTCATCTTACTTCCCTAATTGAGAAATCCCTTTGGAATTTTGATTTTCCATGTCATACCATGCCATGACCACACGGTGAGTGGCAGTGTGGTATAGTGTAGGAGAAAGAACCTGCGCGTAGCTTCAGGTTGGGCAGCAGTGCTGCTATTCCTGACGCTAGCTAAGGCCAACACCTGGCACAGTTTTCCAATTAACGCCCCTAGTCTCCAAAATGCAGATCTTAAACAAATAGCATCTAAGGTTCTTCCCAGGACTCAAAGATCTGAGTCTGGTAAGAGTTCTTGCCCTCACAGCCATGAGCACAGCTGATACGTCTGCAGCTTGTCGGTGTGCAGCAGTGTCTAAGAAATAGAAAAATCAGAGGTCAGGGCATGGAGCTGTGTGGTACCCTGAGTCTTCTTTTCTCTCTCTCCTGTGTGTCCCCCTCCCCCCTCCCCCCCATGATCCACTCACCCCTGACCCATTCATTCATACCCCCTAGAGCAGAGTGAGTCTGAGTTAGCAGGCTGTGGTACAATGCAACTGCTCCTCCATGCCTAACTAAATCTCGACACCATGTCAGAATTGTGGGCACCATGATGGCGACTTGAGGGTCAGGACAGACACCTTCTTTTTGTTCTCAATGCCAGCAGATGCCTCTGGTCCAATCCCTGAGTGCCTCAGAACCTCTGCTTCGTCTCAGTAAAATGGCAGCGACAGTATCCAGTCTAGTCTTACGCCGTCTGAGAGAGTTCAGGCAAAGCATGAAGGTTAGAAGTCACTTATCAACACCAGGGCCGGCACAGGCTTTAGTATGACTGGACATCTGCCATGTGAAAGTTGACTCAACCATTGAAATAACAGAGTGAAATAGTTGCCGTCACCCTAGTTCTTTCTAGCCCAAACTGCAGTACAAGGAAGTTAAAGTTAGCGTCCAAACGTTCAAAGCTAGGAAGGAGTGGGTCTAACTCATTTAACTCACAATTTCAGGTCTTGTCTTTGGCCCAGCGTCATATAACCCATTTTTAAGATGCATTTCTGTTGGTTTTCAGCTTGGCTAGAGAGCCCTGTACAAACCATTGGGTTTATTCCTGCTTCTGTTTGGTTGCTTTTAGAAAAATGCTATATAATCAAAAGCTCAATACACTGGAGAGAAACTTACATAATCCATGCTGCTACTTAGCTATAAATTTTTATTTTTAAAAAAAATAGCAAAGTGAGATCAGGAGACCCAGGAGAAAAGCATCTTTAACTGTTATGAACTCAAACTTGAATGAGGCCACAGTGAATAGTCTGTTTTCTAGTGGAAACCAACAGTGCTTGGTGTCTTCAACAAATCTTAGAATGGACCCGAATGGAAACTGCATACGTCCTGGTCCTTTGTCAGAGGGGCTAAAATTATACAAGATACTGAAGCAAAGATGAGAGGCCCTTGGGAGGCGATCTGCCTTGTACCCCACTACTTTTACTTGTTCTCCACTTCACACGTTCGTAACATTTGGGGTTCACCCGCAGCACTTTGCAGATGCTGTCTTGTCAAGGATCCTTCCCAACCTGCCGCCTGCTGGATCCCATAGTCCAGTTTCAAGACTTAATGTCTGTTTATTTGTTAGTTTTCCCGCATCTTGAAACTCTAGCTTGATTGGGATCCTATAAATGGCCTTACCTAATTCCCCTGCCTCCGGCTCTTCCTGCGCAGACTCCTTTGCTGGTTTCCCCCCATCTTCCACTCGCTGGGGTATCTTTAGCTGCACTTCCTTCCTGCTGACCTCATAGCTTCCAAGGTACATCTGCATCCTCATGACGCTCAGGTTCAATGAAGTCTGATCTCCCATATCCGACTCCCTATTTAAATCTTTGGTTGAAATCTCGTGTCTAACACTTCCATGGCCGAGTTCCTTGTACAATCCCCAAACCCACAAAACCTCATCGTCTTCCTTATCTCAGCTTATAGCAGCCTCATCCTTCCGAATGCTCTGATCAACATTTGTACCGTCCCACTTCCTCCTCTCACAACTCAAACCTATTCATCACAAACGCCCTACTAGCTGCACCTGTAAACTAGTCTTCCCACCACCTTACCCCCATACCTGCTGCTATCCGGGTCCACACTATCATCCTCATTTTCTAAAAGCTAATTCATCCTCTTGCAGTCTAACCTTCCGAGCATCCAGTACAATGCAGCTACTGGCATCGCTCTCAGTCTGAGGACCTCTGGTGACTTGGTGATCTCACTCCGGGAAAGCGAAAGTCATGTCCCGTGTTCTACAAGGCTATGCAAACCTACCTCCATCTTTGCCTGTCAGTTCTTCCCTTAACACCCAGCTTCCTCATCCCTTCCTGCTCTTCAGACATTTAGGGGCAGCCTCTGCTTTTGTTGTTCCCTCTTTCTGAAATACTCTCCTCCAAAACCATAAGGTTTACTCCCTCCCTCTCCTGGGATTTACCGAAATATCACCTCTGTGATAAGCACACTGCCTCTTCTTAATTATTTTCTGTCTCCCTGGGGAAGGCACAGGCAGAGAGTTTTCTCTTTGTTTGCTATTACAACCTTAATATTTGAATAATGTCTGGCATGTGTTGACTCTCAGTGGCTACATGTCAAATAAGTGAACTGTTGAATGAATTCCAGCCCTCTTCTAGCCATACTGTTGTGTTCATGGATCCTAGGCATGAAAAAGGTTCTGCTTTGGTGGAGCTGCAACGTGCTTCTTTATTATGTCTATCCAACTCCCTTCCTTCTACTTGTAATCACTGAGTTATCCAAGAATCGTTACTGAGACAGAAATGGGCATGACAACACATTCACCAAGATGCCATCATTTTCAGCTTCATGTTGTCATCAGTGCTGTCTACGAGACACAAAAGGAACCAGGAGTGCTTACCACCGCTGGTGAGAGGAGGGAAGAGAGAAGACATCTAAAGGTGTGGTGAGGGAGGGAGGTGGATAAGATAGCCAAAGATGTGGTGGTGGGGGGGGGGAAGCAGAGGGGACATCCAAAGGTATAGTATGAAGACAGAGATGGCAAGACCAGCCAAAGATGTGGTGGGGGGAGAACTTGGCAGGAGCTTCAGTGTGCAATTGGAGATTGTCTTCTTCAATTTATCCTTCCAGGCTAGAGGTCAAACACTCCCGTTCATTAAAAAGTTATGTGTCAAAATCACTCATGTGCTGCAGCTGGCTCTAAGAAAGAATTTCCTCTGTGACGAGTACCCAAACTCCAGTAATGGAGATTTGCTCTCTGTTTTCCCTGTTAGCTGACTTCCAGCAGAAGTAGCTTAGAAATCTGAGGGCAAAGCCAGGGCTGACTGAGCAGTTGACCCAAGCAACGCCATTTTCAACTCGGCTTCCAAAGCCAAAATAATTTTTTGGCATTTCAGTGCTTTTTTTTTTTTTTTGTCTTTGAGACAAGGCCTGCTGAGCCAAGAATCTCTCAGGAACTATCCAACCAGTTGAAAGAAAGGAACTCTGAGGTTTGTTGTTTTTAAGAAGAGGGGGTGGAAGAGGAGAGGAGAGGAGAAGGGTGGAGAGAGAGGGAGAGAGGCAAAGAGAGAGAGAGAGAGAGAGGGAGAGAGAGAGAGAGAGGGAGAGCTTTCAATTGAGTTAGAACTTCTGCCTCCATCTCTTTCCTTCTCCCTTTTGGCACTGTGGTCTCGAAGTCTGGAACCAATGAGTGTGACTGATGTTCACAAAACCCAATCTGTGAGTTGTATTTTTTCTAAGTGACTCATCTGTGCACGGTCCTCTTTTCTTCTCTAAGGCAGGACACTCCATGTAACTTCACCACGCAATTTAGCATTCGATGATAATAAACTGCATTAGTGATCACTTTTCTCTTTCTAAATCTTCTGCTTTGATTTTAACATGTAACATAAATCTATCCATTAAAATAACTGCTTTTAAAAAAAATAACTGCTTTTATTTGGGGCAAACACTTCCAGATGTATTGATTGATTGATGATTGATTTTTTTGAGACCAGCTTTTGTTGTGCATCTCAGGATGGCTGGAACTTGTGATCCTCCTGCCTCAGTCTGCTGAGTGTTGGGATCGGGGTCATACGCAGGCATGTCCAACTCTAGTCTTCCAATAGATGCTATCATTAAGCTTCTACCGTAATTACAGTATTACGGTAGAATACTGTAACTACCGTATTTAAAGCTTTTTCTCCAATAAACTAACAGCATATGTTGGCTTAGTTTCTTGCTGTTTGATCTTGCTTGGTTCCCCTTCTAACTTCTCTCGCCCATCCTGCAGTCTCTGGAGTTTTCTTTATGTGACCTGCAACAGAGAAGAGCACACTTGAAGAAAAACACTAGTCTTCATGAGTATAATTCTAGGCAAACCTCCTGGAGCCCCGGCTTCTCTACCAGAATTTTTTTTTCATGTACATAAAACTTCAGTTAGAAAAACAAACCTCTCCATTCTTACTGTGTATTCAATGACTCCGTTATGAGGTCAGAGCATAGAAACACAGTCACTCATCTCACCTGCAAGGGAGAAGCACGGTTGTTCTCATCCTGAACAGAGACAAACAAAAAGTGCTGTGGCAAATAAATGCTAAGGCTCCTGGCACTAATGTGTTGTCTCAGGGAACATTTCCCCAAATCTTCCCCCCCACACACACACACACCTGAAAATAAGCATGCAGACTCCACTTCTTCCACTTTGGGATCTTGAAATCAAGCAAAAAACTGTCTTTTTCGTGTTGTATCCACTCTTCAATTTCCTACCTGTACAGGTGCTTAATAAATTTTAACATTTGTCACTTAATACATTTAACTTTAAAAACTTTATGGAAACTGTTAATGTTTCCACTTAACATCTCTTTTATACAAGAAGCAATTTGCCTCTTCATTAATTGCAAAGAAAATAAACTCAACTATAAATTGCCTGGTAGTGATGAGTGGTTTTTTTTTTTAAAGACTCATTGTTCCATTTGCTGGAACACTTTTTTCCATCCTTTTACCTTAATGGTATTTACTGTTGATGGTTTGGTGAACTCCTCGGTGTCTCACCTCCTGTTTTCTAGCCCACTCTGCTAATCTGAGTCTCCTTTTGGAGAATTAATGTAATATTATTTTTTTAAAGACCCCATGGGTGGATGATAGATAAGAACATTATACAACTGCTCTTCCTTTTTAGGTAAGTCATCTCACTCCTGAGGCTTTTGTTTTAAGAGCCACAAACATTGTATTCTGTTCCACACAAAGGGCAAAGAAGGGCATCCATAGCTGGTGAAAATCCCTGGGGGTCTCAAAACTGAGTTGGACAAAGCTTATTCTAAGACTCACTGATGACAGCAGTTAGTGACTTGAGTACCAAGTTGTATTTCCAAAATCCGATCCTGTCCTGGAATTTATGCTTCATAAAGGCACCTTGATGGGCCATCTCCATGTGAGATGAGTGACTGTCCTTTACTGAGAATTGAGGTACACCAGCATCTGTGAAAAATTGTGGTATAATAAGTAGAGACTCCTTCCCAAGGACAACTGGACATAGAAGTATTCATCTTCTGGGATGCTTTTGAAAAATCATCCTGTAGAGAAACATCAGAGAGTCTATTAGTATCAAACAAAGAAGGGAACAATGATGAAAAATGGAAAATATGATAGACACATTGTGCAGTGAAAGCAAGTAAAACGAATAGTGTAGGTGGGGAAGTCTTTTACTTGAAGCATTAATTTCACAGTAAACTACTTAACATTTTTATCTCCATAAACTACAAGGAGACAGTCCCTTGTAGCTACCAACATGATGACTTTTTGGCCACATCCTTACAGACAACCCACATCAGGTACAGGCAGGTGCTGTATCCATGCACGACCTTGGCTTTTTATTCCTGCTTTGCTCTTCAAACAAAAGGCCTCAAATTCACTGGCATGAAAGCACAGCTTTTCCTGTGTCATTACACTCTTTCTAACCTAATGTGACCTTAGGTGATGCACCTAGACTAACCGGGATGTGAAAAGTGAAAGCTGGCATCTCCTATGAGACGTATCTGCAAAGCAAGGTGCTGTCAGTATCCACCAAAAGCGAGACTGACAGCACTGTCAAGAGATGAGGAAGGCAAAACTTATTCGAGGCCTGGAGGAAGAGCAGCTGTGGTGTGCATGTCAGCAACCCCAACATATGTTCCAACAGAGCAGCTAGACAGATGGCTTCCTGGAGAGAAGGCAGATGGCTAAGGCCACAGGCAGGCGCACTGAAACCCAGCTCTCACCTAGAGCCCTGGAACGACAGGGGAGGGTCTTCTCCAAAGAAAGTCTAAAATAACTATCTCTTGCAAGAGATGGCAAGTGCAAAGGCTCCACAAGCAAACTCCATCTCCTAGCCTGGCATCTCCTCCCCAGAGGTTGGACGTTCGGTGCCAACATGCAATACCTCAGACATTCAGGTAAGACAGATGGAATTCGTGGTGCTCCCAGACTTTAGCAGCTGTGACATAAAGAGGCCACGTGTGTTGATCTCTAGGAACAGATGCGACTCTCCCTGCCCTCCTTCAGGAAGATGCCTTAAAAGCATGGGCAGCTGTAGTGTTTTGGTCAGACTTGGTAGATTGAAAACCTTTCAGAGGTAGCATGGTGAATTCAACCCTCTTCTCCCTTCTATTGGGGATCGAGTTCAAGGTACACTGAGGACAACGGGAGGGCGTTTAGCCTCAGAACACCCGTGACTCTTTTTGTTTGTTTGCTTTTGTTTTTCGAGACTGGGTTTCTCTGTGTAGCCTTGGCTGTCCTGGACTCGCTTTGTGGACCAGGCTGGCCTCGAACTCACAGCGATCCTCCTGCCTCTGTCTCCCAGAGCGCTGGGATTAAAGGTGTGTGTCACCATGCCCAGCTCAAGCCCCTGGCTCTTAATAGACACTGGGAAGCTTTCTATGTTATTCCAGTGCAAGATCGATTCATCCTGGAGATACTTATCTGGTTGGCAGGAAGTGGGTCCAGGTATGAGAGGGAATCCTCTTCAGGGGATTCTAATGTACAGGTGGGGTTGAGGAGCATTGGGATCACGCCACTTCTTCCCCTGTAGAAGAGACTGAGGCTGATAGGGAGGAAGTGAAGAGCATCTCACAGGAGGCATTACTATAACTGAGATCCATTGGTGGCCTGTGACCTAGGGACGTTCCAGTCAGTAATAAGCTAAAAGCATTCACCTCTCTGAAGAGTCCATTGCTGCTTTCTGGGAAATAGTTTTCAGCCTGCCTAGGCAACCTGATTTGTCACCTGCTAGCTCTGAAAACTTGGACAAGACTAACTTTTCTCATCTCTAAGGACATCAAGAGATTCGGTAGGGGAAGTGAGAAAAAGTATATAACCTGCCTCAGTGGCTAGTGTCTAACAGGCATTGTTATAATTTGTACTTCGTATTTCACAAACAGTGCCTGGTTTGTGTCCAGGAGAGACCATGCCCCTAACTACCCTGCATGGCTGTTTCATTTTGTTCCCAGCTACACTCAGTTTTAATGGAGGTCCCATTAAGATGTGAGGTGTGCCTCTTCCACTTGCTTAAATATGATTTGTCACCTGATAGCTTTATGCATCTTTTTTGTGTGTGTGTTTGTGTGGGTTTTGTTTGATTGTTTGGTTGTTGGTTAGATGGTTTGTTTTGTTTTGGGTGTGTGTGTGTGTGTGTGTGTGTGTGTGTGTGTGTGTGGTTGTTGTTGTTTTGTTTTGCTTTTTATAGACCAGAAATATTCAGTTTTAGCCTAGGTCTCTGGGCTATCTAGACTACAGTTCTTGATCACCCACACAGTGTCAAGTAGGGGTTCTATCTCCTGGGGTGGGCCTTAGGTCAAATCAAGCACCCGTTGGTTACTCCAACAAGGCTTGTACCACCATTGCCCTAGCATAAATTTCAGGCAAGGCAATGGGCTGGCGTTTTCTTTTCAAGTCTATTGTCCTACAAAGCTAGTAACCTTTCTGTGTCATAGATACCACAAAGCTTTAAATGGAGACTGGCTAGGGTGAGTGTGTTGTTTGGCTAGATGTTTCTCTGTGCAGTCTTCTCACACATGCCCACATCTAGAGGGAGGAGGGGCCGTGAGAGTGTGTTTTGACAGCATTCGTTCCTCTATAGCCTTCGCTAGCCACAGAGCTCAAACTGTGTAACTATTTCGGTGAGTTCATTGACAGTCACCGAGGAGAGCACTGGTTCCCCTGATGGAAATGTGACTTCTCACAATGTCACCCATCTTCTATCCAGCTGAGAATTCCTTTGCAGTGTAGCCAGACAGAGGAGGAGCAAAGCCAAGCCTTACATGTGTCCTTCAGAAGTAGTGAAGGAAAGCGGTTCTTCCCAGGCAGAAGGAACAATAAAGACAAAACCACCAAATGCAGAAGAACGATCGCTTTAGCTCATCCACAGGGCAATAAAAATTTAGTGTCAACTTGTCTAGTAGGTCTCTGTGTTTTGGAACAAAACACATCTTTATTTTTTTTTTCACCATAAACATTTTATATAAAAGCTGTATGAAACAGCTATAAGTAATAAAAGTTTTATTAGAAGTTAAAATAAATCCTGGGAGATTCTACCACTCAAAACCTATTTCTCTTTGGCTGACTCTCAGGATATCTCTAACATGACTCTACTCTGATTAGCTGGTTCACATCCACTCAGTAGCATCTGCAGCAAGCCGTGTGATCATCCTTGTGGTGATTAAGATAATAATTTTCAGGTGGTGGCTATCACGTTTATATATTTTTAACACTCGCCAATGATACCTACTTTATAGCACAAATTCTGCCTGGGCATTCTTGGAACCCCAGCGCTCTTTAGTCAGAAACAAAAGGGTTGAAAGTTCAAGGCCAGCCTGGGTCAATAGCAAGACCCTCTCTTGAAGAAATAGCTCCAATCATTCATTCTGAAGGGTAGCTCTGAATCTTTTATAATTAATGAACTTCATTTCTTAAGGAGCTTTTAAGTTTATGGCAAAGCTGGACAGAGAGTCAAGACACACACACACACACACACACACACACACACACACACACACACACACATTTCCTTCCCCATCACTCTCATCAGCATTTGGCATCAGTGTGGTCCAGTGTCGCAGTTGAAGAGCCAGTGGCAACTCAAGTTAGGCATGTTTAATCAAGACTCTGTGTTATGCATTCTATGGGGTTTGGTTTGGTTTTGTTGTTGTTGTCAGGTTTGGTGTGGGTTCTTTAGGGCAGGAGTGGAAATAGAGCCTCTCTCTAGCCTAGGAGGCCTTCATAGGGTTTTGACACCCAGCCTGCGATACAGGTTTTGACAAATGGTGTATTTATTTTCACCACACACACTTAAGAGATGTGATACAATTCGTATGAGGACCAAAATGCTGTAGGTTACATAGAATCCTGTTAACACTGTGGTTATGATGTGAAGATGCTAAAGCCAATGGCTGGGGGCACAGCAGTGTGATTCCTGTCGAGTTCCTCCATAGAAATGCTCTGGAAAATGGGCTCTGCTCCAAACTCCACTTCTAAATTGATATTTAAGAAGTCAAAGCACATATTTTTTTCCCTAGAAACAATTGTCATACACAAAAGTCAAGTCCTTGTGCCTTGTTGAAACCTTATCCGGGATTGTACTGGATCTCTTGAAAGAGTTTCTCACAATAGCACAGAAATAAGACTGCTCAAACAATCACATTCAAAACATTAAAAGTGTACAAAAATTTTACAGACAGAAGTATAAAAGCCACACACACACACACAAACCTTTAAGAATTAAGGGCAGGCAAGGGATATGTCCCATGAAAGTCTTCACTTACCAGGAAAGTGGGACAGAGGGGAGGACATCCTATTTGGACTCTAGGTGAGAGAAGCAAGGGAGAATGGGGAAACAGAAGGATCCAGAGGGTCCTAGAAACCTACAAGAAGAACATTATGATGGGCAGATCTGGGCCCAGGGATCCTGCTCAACCTATGGCACAAACCAAGGGCAATACATGCAGTAAACTTCGAACCCCTACCCAGATCTAGCCAATGGACAGGACATTATCCACAGTTGAGTGGAGAGTGAGGTCTGACTTTCACACGAACTCTGGTGCCCATATTTGACCATGTCCTCTGGATGGGGAGGCCTGGTGGCACTCAGAGGAAGGATAGCAGGCTACCAAGAAGAAACTTGATACCCTATGAGCATATACAGGGCGAGGAGGTTCCCCTCAGTCACAGTCATAGGGGAGGGGAGTAAGGGGAAAATGGGAGGGAGGGAGGAATGGGAGGATACAAGGGATGGGATAACAATTGAGATGTAATATGAATAAATTAATAAAATATATTTTTTAAAAGAATTAGGAGCAGGGAAGATTTTTAAACCAAACTTCCAAGTTGCAAACTGTAAGGCAAAAATGTATATTCATTGAATTGCACCAAATAGGGCCCAGGTCATGAAAAACAGCAAAGACTGGCTGATGAATTAGAAGCTATCTAGAATTTTTCAAACTCGCAAATACTTGTAATCAGCAAAAGAAAAAAAATTCCTCCAAACTAATAAGAAGGGAAAGTTCATGTATAAATTACAAGACAAGCAGATGCTGAAGAGGGAATCTGTAGAAGAGGGAACTCAGAATTCAATACATGAAGTAAATTGCCTCAAACCATTCATTATTACAGAAACGCAAACTGAAGGAACTGAGTCATCAGCTCACCTGCCAGGCTGGCAGAGGATGGACGGCGTGACAGGCAGGGCTTTGCCTTTTTGTGGTGCTGGTAGAGTGCAGACCAAGGGAACCCGAGTCCAGCGCAACTAATGAAACAGTCCCTCGACCTCACCACTTCGACTTCTAGACTTATATCTAAAAACTTTTCTCTAAGGACATAGCAGACGGTCTATGAAGTTGGTCAGTGAAACATTTTTTGTAGCGGGTAGTTGCAAGTAATCTAGTCGCTCACTGAGAAGAGAGGGTAAAGACCTCCAGGAGATTGGAGGCCGTGTTCTATGTAGCAGTTGAGGCACTGCAAATTAAATGAGCACATAGCAACATGGAAGGGCCTTACAGACAAGATGCCTCACAGGAGAAATAAGACATCAGAGAGACAGCGAAAAGGCACAGTCCAAAATACATCACTCCGCCCAGTGCTTAGTCTAGAATAGTAACAGTTAACAAACGTTAGCAATAACTAAGCCCCCAGGCTTCCTGTGCAGGTCAGTAATGAGGACATAGGAAAGGAAGCCTGGGACATGAGGGCTGAAGGTCAGAAAAGGTTATGGGATGTCAGGTTTGAAAGCAACATGAGCAATGTGTCAATGAAGTTTCTGTGTTTCCTTTAAGGAGCCCGTGGTTGGCATTGGCACAGCTTTTTCTTCTTAATCCTTGTTTCTTTACTTCATTTTCGTCTTCCAGTTACAGAAATTCTGGCTTTGGGTCATCCAGTGTTAGAGCAGAGCAAAATAATCCAGGAAAGAAATATAAATATGGAAGCAGGTAATAAGAGAGCATGCCCGTTGGTACTGCTGTGGACACCATCCCACCACTCCCAGGCCTTTGCCTGGGACTGACAGTATCTGGACTAGACACACATTGGGGAGGCAACTCTAGAACCTCATGCATCTTTCAGACTCTTCCTGGAATTGATGAGCTTGCTTGTATCTTATCCTGGTGTAACAGGGACACTGAAGAGTCAACCAAACAGCGCAAGGGTATGTAGCTCACATTCTGTTTGCCAGTTTGTGATGGCCATGCAACCCACACATAGGAGAAGACACAGAGAAGAAAAGTGGAACAGGGCCCACTCTTGCAGTCAACCTGGGAGCGATCATCATCTTAGGAATGGTGAGAGAAAAGAGACACACCCAGCCGAGAGGCAGGACGTTGTTTAAAAGGCAACTATCATAAAAGAAGACCAAAGCCCCCTACACACACATGCTCTCTCTCCTATGCTCATGCACATTAGAGAGAGTGCGTGAGTGAGAGGGTGAGCTAGAAAGTGAAGAGGTGAGCTAGAGAGACAGAGGGAGGGAGGAGGGAAGGAAGGACAGTGGGAGGGAGAGAGGGAGGGGACAGACAGACGGACAGAGGGAGGGAGGGAGGGGACAGACAGACGGACAGAGGGAGGGAGGGAAATACACACATCGTGATGGAAGTGTGGTATTCACTTGGTTACTAAGAGATAGGACCAGAGATTGAAGTAGAACGGAAGTAGAAAATTGGATAATCTATACTGTTTGGAACGATTAAAATAATAATAATAATTTTTCCTAGAATAGAAAAAGAAAATGAATAAATGTGAAGAATGAAGAATTTAACTGAGGGCCAAGACAAGTTTGCAAGTATTAGAGTTTTCCTGACCTTAAGTAACCATTCTCCACTCTTGCCTTTCAGTCTTACTATCACAGCCTAATGTTTGCACTGATGTCCACAGCGACGGTCTGGGACTTACAAAATATGAATACAAACCTGTCAGGTTCTAGCGAGTGTATCTGCATCCCCAGCTTTCAGCTTCTTCAGGAAGAAGAATCCTTTGTCCCAGGGGGAGGCTGTGTTAAACGGTCTGAAATATGGACCCATAGGATATTATAAAACACTCAGCTTTGTCACTTACGGAAACTCATTCACACAGAAAGGCATTCCTGGCCTGCGTGCCAACTCCAGATTGTGATGCTTTTTTTCCTCTGCTACGTGTAAAATACATTTTTCTGCTGCTAAAATTCGATTTACATGTGGCTTTTGACTTGTAAAAAGGTAGCACTGTTGTTATCAAAAGGGTGTCATCCAAGTAAAAAGAAAAGAGAGCCATGAGCCCTACAGGTGAACTCAGTAAAGACATCATCAGGTTAACTAAAGGGACTGCCGTCTAACTCAGTTTTAATCCAGGCTGGGATTGGGCTAGGACTCTTTCTGATATGCTCCCACTATCCTAATATCTGGCATTGAGCAAGTGCCCTGTGCTTACTTGAATTGAACTAACTGGAAATTTTTGGAACCAACCCCTCCCTGCCCCACCACCGAAAAGTGAGTGGAGCGCAGACAGTGCAGCCTCACCCAAGAAAGCCAGGAAGCAGAGTCCTGGGATCAGCCCCACATCCTCACACGGAGGAGCTGGGTTCTGTTTTTAGGATGCTGAGTTCCTGTAAGAGTTGGGCTTATAAAATGAGACTAAATATTTAAAAGACAGAGTGCAGTCTCCTGTAATTCTAAAAATCTTTTTAAAGATCACAGCCGGCCTGTGTTGTCTTGAATGATTGAAGAAGCACAAATAAGAAATTGTCATTTGAAACATCTCAACTCGGATAATTCCTGAGTTTCTCTCTGTAATGTATTTGATTGGCAGATGATTTCCACAGCCAATTTTTAAATCAAGCCGAGGGCAAACAGACTTCTGAGAGAGCGGCTGTTTCTTTGCCTTTCATTAAGTGAGGGAAGACAAGGGGGCTGAGGAAAAAAAAAAAAGAACTCTAAATGTCTACATGTCTGGAGAGCTATCACGTCTCTAGAGACTGCTGTGGGAAAGTGAGATGGAAGAAAGGGCAGGCACGGTGCACCACAGACAGGAGTTTGTCAGGCAGTGACCAGGCATCTTAACAGCCTCAGCTACCAAAGGCCAGCTCTGTTCTGTATTTGCTTCCCACCCCAGCCTCTGGGCTGTAGTTCTTTCAAGATAATCTATCATCCCATGGCCTAATGTACTGTGTGAGTGTGTGAGTGTGTGAGTATGTGTGTGAGTGTGTGTGTGTGTGAGAGAGAGAGCTCTTGTGTGCATGCACATACATGCATGCGCATGCGTATGTATTCACTAGCCTTAGAACAATCATAGTTGCTCAGTGGAGTTCCAAATGCATCGGTGACTTTATATATATATATATATATATATATATATATATATATATAAATAATGAAGAATAACTAATGAAAACACTCTGGAAGTCTTTGCAGCTACAAAACACTACGAAGATAAAAAGGAGGGGGAAAACCGTATGGAGACTGTAAACCCTGCAGCCGAGAAACTAACAATTCTTGTCCAATGGTTCGTTCTTTGTCCCAGGCTCTGCCATGAGGACAGTGCAGTGGCACATCCCCTGTAAGGCACCTAGGTCAGTATTGCCCAATAGGCATATGGTGTGAACCATATACTTTCCCATCTCCTAGAATACAAATTTTTAAAGTCACAAGAAGGTGAGATTAATTTTAGTAATGCATTTGGCTTTCTGTTATCCCAAATTTCACTTCAATGTGTATTCCATGTTAGTGAAACTTTGTGATCTCTGTTACCAAAACATCTGAGAAAACAAAAAAAGGAAGGCTCTGTGTTGCCTGTGGCTTCAGAGCATTTGGCCCACGGTGACAGGATGGCCCACGTCACGGCAGCGAAGAAGCCAACAATATAATGGGAAGAAGTTAGAGGCAACCCCAGGGTTCCACTTCCTCCAGCCTCGTCCCACCTTTTAAAGTTTCCAGAAAACCCTACAATACCACTGCCAACTGGAGACTATTGCTCCAAGACATGTGTCTGTTGTTGATATATATTACATAAATAGTAACCGTCTGCCCCTGACCTCTAAACACTCACAAACACCTTGTAATACAAGATCAGCTTGGTCCATCTCCAAAAGTTCCCAAGAACTTATAGTTATAACGTTGTTCAAAAACCCAAGTTCAGAGCCTTTTCTGAGACTCAAGACAAACTCTTCGCTGTGAACCCTTATAAAACTAAAAAGAAACTTGGCTATTGCCAAGATACTGTAGCATAGAATAAGCAATCCCATTACGAAGAGGAGGAACAAAGCCGTAGCCTCATGGAGGTCAGAACCCTGTCAGGCAAACACTAAGCCCGTAGCTCCATGCCTGGCAGCTGCAGTGTGTGAGCACCTGTGGAGTTAGGCATCCCTGCCCCTTTGACCTTGACGTTCATCCTGTCTCCTGGATTGGTTCTACTCCCTGCCTGTGGCTTTTCAGCAAACATTCCAGATTCCTGCATCTATAACTTCCTGAGTTCTCGAGTGCAGCTTGGGTTTCACACATAGACCTCTCAAGGCCTTGTCCCTTGCTTAACCTCCCATGCCTGTCTCTGACATCTGCTTATAGCATTCTAGCCTTTCTCTAGCCTGCTTCTCTGAACTCTTCCAAGTTCCTCCTACAAATAATTTCTAAATGCATGGTCAGACTTACTCACAGCATTGACCCCACTTCTCTGGAATTTGTTTTCTGTTTGCTACAGCCAACACATTTGCAAGAGCAGCTTAAAGAAAACAGATTTGTGTTTGCTAATAGCTTCACCGGAGGATTCAGTTTGTCGTGGAGGGACAAACAGTTCGGATCAGAGCACACAGGAAGGCCTCGAGACAATACTCTCGCAGGGACCTTCCTCTGCTACATACTTCTCTCAGTTAGACTCTACTTCCTACATTTCCGGAAACCTCCCAAAATAATGCCATCACTTGAGAAACAAGGTCCCAACACAAGAGCCTAAACAATACATAAACTTGACAGTCCCACGTCCCCTGGATGGGGAGGCCTGGTGGCACTCAGAGGAAGGATAGCTGGCTACCAAGAAGAGACTTGATACCCTATGAGCATATACAGGGGGAGGAGGTCCCCCTCAGTCACAGTCATAGGGGAGGGGAGTAAGGGGAAAATGGGAGAGAGGGAATTGGAGAATACAAGGAATAGGATCACTATTGAGATGTAATATGAATAAATTAATAAAATATATTAAAAAATAAATAAATAAATAATAAAAAAGAAAATTAATTTTTCCGTATCATCCTTATCCAACGTGCCTTTTACACTTTAGTTCATCTCAATGAAGATATGGCTAATCTGCCTATGTGGTACACACAGGCACAATAAACAGATAACACAAGGCATCTGATTTTCATTGAGTGACATTCACGAGTTTGTAAAAGTACTCTTAATTCTCCATAAATATCGATTACTCCTACATTTCTTCCAGCAGGAATCCTGCTTTATGAGAGGGAAGTAGAAAAGAAATAGTGTGGTTTGAGGAGCTAGTGTGAAAACAAGGGCTTACGTCAGCTCACTTGCCCCCAGCATATCTAGGAGCGCAAAGGATGAACAGCATTTTGCAGAGGAGAAAAGTCAGGTTCATGTAGCCAAGGTCTTGCCAAAGTCACTCAGCTAATGGTAGCAAAACTGGAAGGGAGCTCAGGCCTGGCTCCAGAGTCCAGATCTTTCTGCCACGCCATGTTCCCTCCTTGGGTAGCAGCGGACCTCCAACTGGGGGGCATCTCAGTCACAGGAAAGATGCCTATAAAAGCGCTGGTTGCTGGGACACATGGGCAGTTTCTGATCCAGCAAGTCAGAGTGGAGCCTGAAAATCTGCATTTCTCCCAGGTTCCGGGGAGATGTTTATGCTGCACTGAACGGCAGGCCATACTGAATGTCAGCTGAAGAAACTGATCTGATTGCGTAAATGAGGGTCCACAGGCTTTAATCTAATGCTGGTTATTACATATGCTTTCAAAAATCAAACTTTGATTTACTGATTTACTGATCTGCTCCATTGTTGTTTTCCTTTGTATGGGCAAGTTGACTGCCATATAGTGCATGCAAGACAGGTGCACCCATTATTATAAGCCCCCTTTTTTTCATTTACAATTAATCATTGAACTAAAACCCCTTATTGCAATAAGGAAGCATTCGCCTCTTCACTCAGTTCCCTCCTATAGGAAGAAATGGCTCATGTGGATGTCTTGGACCATGTGAATATTTGGTAGTCTTTCTCAAAGTGCATACACTTTCAAGTCATCACAACTATTGAAAAGTTCATGTAGCATTTTTCTAGGATGTGTGGCACATTTTCCAAGGGTGACACTTTTTTCCTAGGGTATATAAACATATCACAATTATTTTCCTAGTGACATTTTAAACAACTAAATGATAGTCATTACATGGTGCCGCAGTTTATGAAAACCTTATCTGAGTCTTAAATGTAACGTATTATATTTTAACCACCACTGCTAGGCCAAAGAAGGAACAAATTTCACCTAACTCTAAGTTCCTCACATCTTGATTTATTAAGTGGCTTGGAAGCTCTTGCAATCTTTCCAGCCGTTGACCTCCGGGCCTTTTCACTCTTGCAAGAAGCATCTTTTCCATTCCTTTTATTTATTTCTAATAACTTTAAGCTTTTTCATTTATCCCAACTCCCAAGCCTTGTCAAAGCAAAAACAAAAACAAAAATCGAGATTACTTGCACCCCAGCTGGAGCCTATTATAGTACAAGATGACGGAGGACCCAGGTGTGCTATTGGGACAAGGTCAGGCTTGGCTGGTACTGGCACAAATAATGGAAGTCATCTTTAATAGATGAAACATCAGAAACATGGAGAACGTCTGTGTGTTCAAAACTGAAAAGAGACACACACTGGTCACAGTCATCTAAATAACAAAATAAATAAGAGTGATGCTGTGAAGCCAGCTGCAGAGACCAGCTAGGTCTTTCAGTGTCACACACAGCCTATGCACAGGCTTTAAATCTGTTTTGCCATGAGGATGTGAATTGATTGGTTTTGGAGAAAAAAGATTAAAACTTTTGTGATAATTCATTCTTGTAGCTCTCTCAGCTACAAGGGAAAGGACAGAGTTTGGGTGTGGTTTTTTGTTTTGTTTGTTTGTTTGTTTATTGGGGGGTTGTTACTTTTGTGACAGAAGCAATTTAAGGAATATGTACAGAATATACATATATTTAAGGAATTTCTCTATAGTTAAGGAATTTACCTTTAAGGGATCTATGTTCACATTGGCTCATGGCTTCAGAGAATGTTAGTCCGTCGAGGCAGGGAAGGCATGGTGGGAACACATGGTGGAGGCCTTTCACATCACATCAGACAAGGAAACAGTGAGTGAGACCAAAACTAGGAGCAGGTATCGCCTTCAATGGCCCACTAATTCTTAGTGCCACCAGCAGGAGAACAGGAAAGCAGTAATGGGATTGCTGTAGGGGTCCTTTCAGATTCCAACCACAGCAGGATGCATCTGAATAAAAGAAACAGGATAAGAACAACGGTGCCACCTTGTCACAAAGACATGTTTTGAATGGGACGTTTAGAAGGGAGGGCCACCAGCTCAAGCCTGTACTTGACATCTCTTCTCGAAGCGTCCCCATCTGTTGCCCACAACCTCCATGCTCTGCTCTGTATTCAAGAGCTGCTTCTAGAGGGACTTATGGGAAGAAAATTTGGAAAGGAAAAAAGGTTTAAATTTTTGATATCAAGAGTTCTTCCTCTTCATTACGTGCTCCGTCAATGCAGAATCCCTTCATTTGACTCCATTTAGAAGAAGGTAGAGTAGCCTTAGAATGAATTTACTCAAATCAGTAGCCTGCCAGAATTTTCATTTAATTCTATTTTGACACAGCTTGGACTTCAGCCATTGAACTCAAAGCCTAATCCTGGATGAAGAGACATAGACCAACACATTCCAGTCCTTTTGCTCTCACTACCAGCAAGCCATGTTAGGAAGCAGCCACTGTAGCAAAGCTCTGTGACTGGTTCTTAGCTCTAAGCGTCGCCCTGGGACAGATTCTGACAAAGGCAGTTCAATTGTAAAGCCAAAGACTGGGGGAGCAGCTTCTCCAACTTCTTGGGCAGGGTGAAAACTACTTTCCTGAACCTCTTCTGTACATTTGCTTTGGAATACTGTCTTGATGGCTTGCCCTACAGCCTTCTTCTCTCCCTACAGACAATTGTGTTAAGAACCTAATTTCTGGATTAAATCTGTGTCCAAACTAGCTCGAGTGGATCCTGTCATCTGCAGCTAAACTTGCCTAATTCTGAAGGGATTTATAGTAAGAATATACAGAGATGACACCTAAAATGGATCTCCCAAAGAAATCAGCATTTATGTGGCTCTTTTTTTATATACATGAAGAGGTGCATGTTCATGTGTATATGGGTGTGCATAAATGTGTACGTGTATATACACGTGTTTGTGGAGTTTAAAGATCAACCTCAAATATCATTACTTGGGTGCTGTCCACCTTGGTTTTTTGAGGCAGGATCTCCCACTGGGACCAATCACCAGTCAGCCTGGGCTGGTTGTCCAGAGAGCCTCTGGGATTCTCCTGTCTCCACCTCCACAACTTTGGAATTACAAGCATGCCTCTGCAACCTGCTCTCTGAGTCATGGTAAATATCAAAGTCCTCTTGCTTGCACATCAAACACTCCGCTGCCTGAGCTATCCTGGCACCCACTTGTGTGGACCGCTGTCTCCCTTCAGCCGTCCTCATCCCTGTCTACCAATAGCCACTTTCTCCAACAACCACCTCTTTATATGATGAACTTTGCAGTCTCCTCTTCGACACACATTTGCCCAAAAATGATGGGCAGTGCTTTAGAGACTCTGATTCGTGTACATTCTGGTTCTGTGGGCTATTATTTCAGTTGTAATGTCCTGTGAAGCTTTTTAGCAGTTTTATAATCCACATTTACAATTAAGCAATTACATTTCATACAGTTTGTCTATTATGTCTTAAGCCAGACACTGTTAACTGGAGGATTCAAAATTAATACCCTGTCTCCTGATCTCAAATCCCAGAGCTCCTTCTTCTGTGGAGCCATCGCTGCTTTTCAGTATTTACATTTTTACCTAGTGACTACTTTAAACTTGTGATGTGTTTCCATATTCTTAATATTATTTGGTCCTACCAAAACTCCCATGACTGATGCTATCTTCCTTGTAGACAGAGAGCAGATGTTCACAGAACTTGGGTGGCTTTTCAAGATTACATATGTCATTCAAGCTCATGCCAAATTCAAATCTCCAGCCCCTGGTTCTTAGAGGAATCGATGATGGGGTGAATCCAGGGGAAACGAGGATAAAAAGGGGAGCCAAATCTCACAGGATAACAGATAAATACTTCAAAGGCATTTACACTGATCTTTGTGGAAGGAATACAAGATGATACCTTCCTTGTTTTAGTTTGAGTTTGATTTGGTTTTGATGAAATGACAAAGGGAAATTCTGTTGGACATTTATAGTCCCATAAATCTAAAGAAATGGCAATGGAATGGGGGGGTGGGGTGGTAATACATCCTCCTAAGCTATAGGCAAGCTTTTTCCCGGTGTGATAAGAAAGATTATGACTCTAGCCGGCCACTAAGAAGCCAATAAACACAACAGAGATAGTGACTGGATGGCTTTTTAAAGACCCAGTATGGACCATAACACTGTTGATTCACTATTTGGCAAAAAAAAAATTTATTGTAGTTTTGCTGATCTATGAAGAGATAGCTAGGTGACCCCCAACTTTAGTATACCTTGGCAATTGCTTCTTCCGGGTAGGGGTGGGGGGGCTTAGCATGAAGCCCTCACTCATCCTTGCTTCTCACAATGACTTTTAAAAGTAATTATGCTGTCCTTTTAACCTAACTTTTTCAAAGAAAGACATTTCCCTGAGGAAATTACAAAAGCCTTCCCTGCCTCCTCTGTACCTAATGGTGGTTATGTGGATGTCATGATGGAAGTGCAGCACCCAGTGTGCAAAGGACCCATTACTTCTGACTTCTTGCGAGCTGCTCCAGTGCACCCGCTGTAATGGCCCATGGCAGCAAGGCTGACTGAGAATCAAAGGCTGTGGCTGTAACTCACTCCCAGCAGGGCCCTCGGCAGGCACTGCTGTTCCCTGCCCCATCAACCAGTGCAGGTGCTGGTTACTCTTTGGCACACTAAAGGGAGCCCTGGCTTCTCAACCTTTCTCACAGCTCTCCTGACCTTTTCTAGAGACCTGTAAACCCCAGCATGACCCAGCAGTGGTGGCGCACTCATTTAATCCCAGCACTCAGGAGGCAGAGGCAAGAGGATCTCTGAGTTCAAGGCCAGCCTGGTCCTACATAGTGAGTGAGTGAGAAACCCTGCCTCTTGGGAGGAAGGGGACAAAATAACAAACAAACAGAAATCCAGCACGATCTACCCTTTGTACCACAGCCAGCTGTCATGATTTGCTAAAGCTACTGTGGCTTGGTTTGGTGTCTTTTTTACCATGTCATCAGTGTATAACACAATCTTCTGTATGTTCCTGGATTGGGCAGAACTCTATAGTGATCCTCTGCAATGACTCTAAAATAATTGCTATGAATGGTAAAGTTGAGTTTTGCTAGCATCTTTGCTTTCTTGAGAAGAAAGGAAACAGAAGATGTGGGAGGCAATGCAAAGAATGGGTTGTCACATCTGGCCTGGTTGTGTTGGACAATCTGAATGCCACAGATGCCAGGTCTTACCAGGAGCTAGCGTGACAGAAACTGTTCTTCTGTGAGCCTGTAGATCTTTTCCTTAGATCCATTTGGAAAGTCCAGCCATTCGGGAGCTGCTTCTTATTGATGTTCATCTTTCCCACCATATATATTTTAGAAACCTGGAATACTAAATAAGTTAAATTTTGCCTGAAGAAAAAAAAAAAACTACAGTTGGCTGTCTCACCAGAATTCCATTTTTGCTTTGTCCCCCTCTCCCGTGATGAGAAGCACATGTGGTTCCTTGGCACACAGTTGGAGAGCCTCTGCTACATTTGCAGCTGTGCTTAGCTGGGACCTTCCAGTTCCGTTTCCTAAGATGAGACTGCCAGGAGCCCGTTATCATTTTCTTCTGCTTTCATCTTCTCTTCCACTTCATATGCACATCTCCCTCTCTAACACCCTGTTCCCTCGGTCTTTCTCATCTACCACTCCACCAGTCTACGGCAATGTTCAAGAGGAGGGTTTTAAGAGGTGTAATAGAAAATTATACTAAAAACATACAAAATCATATTTTTGGAAAGGAAAACCACTTCAAGAGGTGTTGGCCAGAGAAAGCCTATCTGCAATATTTCCAATTATTATTTGTATTTAGCAGTTTATAATCATAAAAGGTATTGTAATCATTTGTCTTTATCTTATGAGATTCAAAGCTTCTTTTTGAAAAGCTAAAGGACCCATTGGGCACCTCTAAGTTTTGAGAGAAGTCATTGAAAACTGACCATAGGCCTGGAGAGATGGCTCAGATGTTAAGGCCACTGACTGCTCTTCCAGAGGTCCTGAGTTCAATTCCCAGCAACCACATGGTGGCTCACAACCATCTATAATGTGATCTACTGCCATCTTCTGGCCTGCAGGTGTACCTGCAGATAGAGTACTATATACATGATAAATAAATAAATCTTTTTTTTTTTAACTGACCATAAAAGCCAACATTCTCAGTACGGAAAGTAGCAGAGGTCAAGGATAAACTATCCGGCCTGGAGTTGCTAGGGCTGAGATGGAGCTGAGATGAATGGTTTGGCCCTGCAGTCAGGGTGTGAACCAGAAAGGTGTATCACAAATGCTGAAAGACTTTGGACCGCTGAGGTGCTTCCGGCAGACTGTGCCTACCTTTAGGAAGACCAAAAGAGACAGTCTGAAGAGTCAGGTGATGCACACGGCTTCAAATTAGCCAGACTTTGGCTATCTCTGATGAGATAAGATCCAGGGAAGCTTATTTCATCCTCTGTGCCTGGTAACTGCATAGTCTCTGGTGAAGTGACACTTTGTCTCCCACAAAATGATTTCTGTGTGCCCTGTGTACAGAATATTTTCATAAAACATTCTGTTTACACCGCTTGCTCTTTCCTCATATATTTAAGTATTTTCCTTTGAGTCTCTCAAAATGCAAAACATTAATTAAATTAAACCTTAACACTTTATACGAGGAGGGAGTCGTTTGTTGGGGGAAAATGTAAAAGTTAAATATGGAATGGCTGAATCTACCAAATCTGTGGGTCTGTCAGAGCTACCAGTTCAACGGCATCAAGCGCCCTCCATGAACAATCCCACTGTCATATTTTATTTCTTTTTCTCTTGCCCACGTGTAAGATAGTTTGTGTAGACATTATCGTAATGTGGCCTCACTATTTTTTAAAAATGGGAGAACCATGGTGAGAAATGCCATGGGCTTTCCTCTGTGCCTAAAAGCAAATACTCCTGGCTTCTGTTTTCTACCTTAGCTTCCCTGCCTCCTGGCATCTTGCTTTCTCATCCCCAAATCTCTAAGCTAATGACTCCTTCATCTGGGGAAGGAGGCTATAGCTTCTGCCCATCAGTCTTCCAGGGAACCATGTGTGAATGACTGAACGGGTAACTAAATGCCCTTTGGATTCTTCTGGTTTGGAAATTTTTCAAAGAAGGGGAAAAAGGAGGAGCAGGAAAAAAGGAGGGATAAGAGAAGGAGTGGAATGGAAGAGGAGGAGAGGACAAGGGGGAGAGGGGGAGAGGGGGAGGAGAGAGGGGAAGGGGGAGGGGGAGGAGAGAGGGGAAGGGGGAGGGGGGAGGAGAGAGGGGAAGAGGGAGAGGGAGGAGAGAGGGGAAGGGGGAGGGGGGAGGAGAGAGGAGAGGGAGGAGAGAGGGGAAGGGGGAGAGGGGGAGGAAGAGAGGGGGAGAGGGAGAGGGAGGAGAGAGGGAAGGGGAGGGGGAGGAGAGAGGGGGAGAGGGAGAGGGAGGAGAGAGGGGAAGGGGGACAGGGGGAGGAGAGAGGGGAAGGGGGAGGGGGGAGGAGAGAGGGGGAGAGGGAGGGGGGAGGAGAGAGGGGGAGAGGGAGAGGGAGGAGAGAGGGGAAGGGGGAGGGGGAGGAGAGAGGTGAAGGGGGAGGGGGAGGAGAGAGGGGGAGAGGGAGAGGGAGGAGAGAGGGGAAGGGGGAAGGGGGAGGAGAGAGGGGAAGGGGGAGGGGGAGGAGAGAGGGGAAGAGGGAGAGGGAGGAGAGAGGGGAAGGGGGAGGGGGGAGG